>NW_027461529.1:3000000-3265838 GCF_027571235.1 Dermatophagoides pteronyssinus
ATATTGCCTGTTTTTTTCAAAATAGTATCCACTTTTTTTAACATTCTTGGAAAATGTATTTTCCAAATATGCATTGCTGATGTTTTGCGTGTGAGTTTTTTAAATCTACAACGTCACATTACACATAGGATAATGTACGAACATATCAAGCGAACACATTGACAAACCACTACCACTGCTAAATTTCCATCAACAATATTTATAAACATTCTTTATGTATGAAATGTGGATGTATATAGTTTTTTTCTTCTTCTTCTTCAATTTGTTTGGGTTAGGTCATCATTTTTGTATGGATGATGTTTGTGAAATGAATTCTCCACATAACTGATTCTGAACAACAAAGAATCATAATCATAATAATAAAGAATCCATGCTTGTTTTGTGTTTGTTTGACTTTCTCTCTTCTTTCATTTCATCAAACTCGATTAATGTTTAATCAACGTTGAGATTAATTTTTTTTTTTTGGATTCCTGTTAATTTGATTAATTTTATGTTTTTGTTGTTGTTGTTGATATAAGAATGTGTGTAATGATTGAAAGAAGAAGAAGAAGAAGAAAAAAAAGTCAACAACAATTGTCAACAACAAAAAAGATTATCAACAACAACAACAACAACAGAAAAAGATTCCACGTTGTCACTTTTTTTTCATTCATTCATTGATTGATTGATAAAGTGAGACATTTAAAAAAAAAATTCAAAAAAATGTAGAGAATTTTCATTTTTTTCAAGTGCAATTTTTTCAACCATTTTTAAATCAATTCCCGGTAAATTTCTTAGCAAAAAAATTAATAATTAAAGAAAAATTGTGGCCAAAACCAAAAAAAAAATCAATAAATCAATCCGAAACAACAACAACAAAAATTTTGTGATCATTTTATCGTCCAATTTCTCAATCCTTTTTTTTTAAATTCGGTAAGTAATTTTGTTTATACAATCAATATGCATTCAACAGATTTACATTTGTTTATATTCAAATTGAAAAGATTTTTAATGTTTTCAATTCGAAACATTTTGAATTTGAATTTGATTATTTGTTTTAAATTTGTTTAATTTCTTTCTTTCAATTTTGAATGTTATTCTTAGCTATTTATAAACTTTCATTGGATTATAATCCTTTTCTATAAAATTCTTTAATTTCTTTTTGTGATTGATTGATTCATCGCTATGATTTCATTTTCTTTCATCAAAACAAAGAAAGATAGAGGGGGAAGGAAATAAATAAAAAGCGTGAAAAGTTTTGCATTTTTTCTGCCTGGCTTAAATTCAGATTTCTTTACTAAAGAAGTTTTTCTCTTTAAACAATTAGTCATCATTATCAAATTTTTTTTCCATTTGAATTGAACCAGATTTTCAACCATCCATCCACCTACACTTACATAGATAGAGAATATATCTGTATTTGTAAATTAAAAAAAAACAATCTTATCTTTAGTTGGTCGATGACCAATCAATTTCAAATGAAAAAAGAAAAAAACCGGTATTTTTCACAAATATTCAATGCATCTCAATGATGATTCTTTTCACCTCTCTTAAATCTTATCACATCTTATTACATCACACATACACGTACACAACGAGAAATGCAAGATTTAAAAAATATCTTCAAACAAACAGGGTGTGTGTATGAATGAATGTTCTTGATTGTGCGCCTTATTTCATTCATTTCCATTCCATTCAACGTATTCAACAACAAATTCTTTGACCCTCATGTTTTGCTTTTTAAAATAGAAAACAATTTTTGTTTTAAAGCCAAAAAAAAACGAGCATCCAAAGATTATCGAACATTGCCATCTTCTAGATTCGAGAACATCGTTGGTTTAATGGTTTTTTCAACTGATGGTGGTGGATTACCTTCCATGATTGATGGATGAATCATCAAAATCAAAGTAGAAAATAAGAGAAATCAAATCATAAAAATCTCAAGGATAAATTTAGAAATTTAATTCCTATTGAATGACATAATACTAAAGTAATAGTCATCTTCACTTTATATTTGTTTTAATGACAACCAAAAATCGATCAATTTAATCAATCAATCAATCGATTGAATATCATCGGATTCTCAAATTTTTTGAATGCAAATAATGATGCGGATTGTTTTTTTTTTTGTTGAATTCTGTTGAATCTTCAATGATAATGATAATTATTATAATTATAATGAGATGCTTTTTTACAAACAAACAAAAAGCAAAAACAAAAGGGTGTGTTTGGTGGTGGTGATTGTGAAACAAAACAATCCTTTCATTATTCCTTCCTATAGAAAGAAAGAAAAATGAGATTTTTTTTTGGCGCCATTTACAATCTTTCATTAATGATCATGTTTGCCTTGTTGTTGTTGTTGTTGTGGTTAATCCTTTTGTTGTTGTTATTGAAAATATTCATATTCGGCTGGTATGTCATTATCAATGTGTACAGGATTTTGCTTGATAATGGTGTTGATGATGGTTGATGGTTGTCACTCTATACACCACAGATAAGCAAGCAAAAAAATCCAAATCTATTTCTACTGTTACTTGCTATTATAATGTTAAAATTGTTTGATTTTTGGTTTGAATAATCATTTCATTTTGATCAAATAATTTTTCGTTTCGTTTCGTTTCATTTCAAATGTTTGATCATTATCTATTTGAATTTTGAAAGTTTTTTTTTTGATTGTCCATTTTAGTTGTTGTTGTCGTCTTTTGATATCGATCAATTTTTTTGTTTTGGTTTTCATGGTTAATAAACACTAGAGCAAAGTTCAGTTCAACAAAAAACAAAAATCATTTCATAAAAAAAACCTTATGACAATTCTTATCATTGATTTTTTTGTACGAATTTTTTTTTCTTCTTCTGCTTTTCAGCATTCATTCTTTTTCATATGATCATCATCATTTGATCATTTATTGAAGTTCAATGTTTTGTTTTTTGTTGTTTTTTCCAGTGTCATTTTTGTTTATTTAAATTGAAAAAATTTCAATCAATCAATGTGAAATATGATACCCTCTCTCTTGCTCTCTGAAAATCTAAGAAAATTCCATTTCCTTTTCCAATTTTTTTGGTTCCAAATCAGATAAAATTCATCCGGTTTCTTCTCTTCAATCAATCAATCATATTTCAATCAGTTATTTTGTGTTGGTGACGATGATTCATTCAAATTCAAATAGTTGACCTCAATCAAAATACAAAACACCCTTGTTTGTTTGTTTGTTTATGATATTCATTAAAATTAATTATGTACTTTATGATGATCAATGAATGAGTGAGGAGAGAGAAAATTGATTCCGGATTTTCGTAATTTATTTCCGTTTTTTTTCTCTCTCTTTTCTCAATTTGTCACTGTGTTTTTTCATCATCATCACCAGCAAAAAATAACTTTGAGGATGTTTAAGTGAAAGAAGTGAGGGAAAATTGTAATAATAATAATAATAACCGGTTGCCTAGTTAACCAATCGTTAGTTAGTTAGTAAAATTTGTTGTCCATAGTGATGTGGATAATGATGTATATCTTTCAATGTAAATGATCTGAGTGAAAAATCTGAGCAATTTTTGTTTTTTCTGGTTAAGGTAAATATTTTGCAGGAAAAATTCCATGACAATAATCAACCCAATAATTAATCGTTTTGTTTATTTTGATTATTAATCGAAATTTTCTTTTCTTTTCTTTTTTCGTCCCGATTTTACCCTACAAAAGTTTGTTTATTTGTTTTTTTCATTGCTTCCAATTTGAATTCAATGATAAAAAATTAAATTAATTAATCATCAATTCTTTTTTTTTTTTGATTGCAATCAAATATCAAGATATGATAAAAAAAAAAGTTCATCGGTAACAAAAAAAAAATGCAATCAATCAATCAATCAATTATAATGATCAATAATTAATCAATATTAATCATCATTATTATCATCATTATTATTCGTTATAAAATGGCCATCGAAAATTATAATTATCGATTAAGAAAAATGAATTTTATCATCATTCTTTTTCTTTTGTTTATGATGATCGATTCGAATGATTGTTTATCATTAGGACGATCAACATTTTTAAATTTATTAAAATTTCAAGAAACATCATCAACAACATCATCAGATAAACAACAACAACAACAACAACAATCAAAATTGAATGAAATATTATCAATCGATTCTAATTGGAATGATAATAAACTAATTCGAAATGAACATTTAAGATTGGTGAATTTTACATTGAATAATCAGAATAATAAATTTTTCACTGTTTATCGTACCGATTCGAATGAATTTTTTATCGGTAGTAATAATACTGTTTATCGTATTGATCTGATAAAAAACACTACTAATGATAATGATTGGAAATTTATTTTATATGAAAAAAATTTTACAAATGGACCATATGAACTGAATGGACGATGTTCAAACACCACCACCACCACCGACAATAATATTGTACAAATATTTCAACATCATTCATCAATGTTTGTTTGTGGTACAAATCGTTGTGGTTTGTGTAATAAAATTTCAACAAATTTTTCTCAGGAAAAAATTTTTGCTACTAGTTTGAAAAATTTTTATGGTGATTGTCATGTTGATAATGTAAGTTTGTATTAATTATTAATGTTTTAATTAATAAATAAATATTTATAATTTTTTGTTTTTGCACTTCAAACAGAAATTACTGAATGAAATGTCAAAAAATATTGATAATCAAACCGATTATGATGAATATCTAAAACCGATAAATTTTCTTGCCCATTCAAATGGTCATCAATCATCATTAATGTTTTTCGGTTCAAATGACATCCTCTATACGGCATTTTCGAATGATAATAATCGTGATAAAAATTTACAATTACCATTCATTTCTGCACGTAAAATTGGTGAACATGGTTTTCGTTATGCTATACATAAAATAAATGATTGTTCAAGAATTAAATTAAAATCAAATGATAATTATCAATTTAAATTCATTACCGGTTTTAGTTATAATAATTTTGCATATTTTTTATTCATGGAACATCATCATCAATCATATGATAATAATAATAATACTGAATTACGTTTAGGTCGTTTATGTGAAAATCGTTCAAATTCATTATTAACATATATGGAAATAAAATTAAAATGTAATCAATTTTATCAAGCAAATTCAGCATATTTATCAAAAACATTAAATGGTAATGATTATGATGGATTTCATTTGAATTCAACTTTACAAGATGGTCAACTTTTAATTGGTTTCAACGATGATGATGATCTAAATCAATCAAACGTTTGTCAATTTTCAATGGAACAAATTTCACAACATTTTCAAAAAGGTTTTAATCGTTGTATAGTGACTGGTAATGAAAAATTAATACCAAAATTAACAACCACGATACGACAATGTAAAAAAACCAGTTCAAGTATGAATGAAAATGAATGTCCTTATTCGATTGATAATCGTTTTATTGAATATGGTGAACCATTAATTGTACAACCAATAATTAATATTAAAAATGGTTTGTGTTTAATATTGATTTTGTTTTTTTATAAACTGATTTTATCTTTTTCTTGAAACAAAATAGATCGCATAACATCATTAGGATCAATATTTATTAATAATCATCAATATATTTTTGTTGGTACTGTCAATGGTTATCTATATAAATTTTATAAAAAATCACAATATTCATCAATAAATTCAATTTATCGTTTAAAATTACAAGAACCATTATTATCATTACAAAATATACCATTCGATGTTGAAACAGCAACATTTTATCTATTATCATCGAATCATTTAATACGTTATCCAATAATATCTTGTTCAGTTTATTCAACATGTTCATCATGTATACAATTACGTGAACATCATTCAGAATTGAAACATAAATCTTGTTTTTGGCATAATAATCAATGTGTAATAAAAAAATCAATATCATTAGAAAATTTACAACCAAAATGTCCACCAGTTGTTCAACAATTTGAACCAAAACAAGGACCAATTCAAGGTGGTAGTGAATTAAAGTTTTATGGTTATAATTTTGGTGAATCAAAATCTTCCACATCAAATAGTGATCTGAAAATTAATATTGGTCATATACCATGTATAATTATTGAACGTAAAGATACATTTGTTCGTTGTCAGATTGAAAAATCATTGAATAATTATGAACATAATGCAATCATATATTTCAATGCAACAGATAAATTGAATGTTGCTGAACGTGGTTTTATGATTGATGGTAGTATTGAATTGGATGAAACATTTCAATATTTATCACCATTGATTTGTGGTATACATCCAACATATGGTCCATTTGCAGGTGGTACTGAAATTTTATTATTTGGTAAATATCTTAATATCGGTACAAATGCATCATTATATTTAGGTGAACAAAATTGTCAAATTGTAAGTTTACTTTACTTTTTGAAAATTATTTATTTAAAAAATATAATCTAATTGTTTGTTTCAAATAGCTAACTAAAGGTCATCGTTATGTCATATGTAAAACAATGAAACTGAATAGTACAAATCAAATACATTCAAAAAATAAAACCATTCGTTTTGAAATTGATTATTATTCAGCAAATTTAAATCATCAAAATTCTTATCAATTAATAACATCGGATATGATTTTTAATAATAAATTTGAATTTAATTTCGAATCTTGTGATGATTTGCAACAATTTTCAGCAAATAATCATCATCGACAACGACGACGACGACGACATAATCAACAATCAATGGAAAAATTTATTGAAAAACCATTTTCATTAGAGAAAAAATTTATATTTCGTTTTGAAAAATTAATTGGAAAAAATCAACCAATTGAATTTCTTGGACAATTTGAATATAGAAGAAATCCATCTATGAAAACAAAACAAAATATTTTTGTTGGTTTTTATTCATCCAATTCAACCATAAATTTTTTTGGTGATCATCTTCGTTCAATATTATATCCTGAATTGGAATTAATATCACAATCAAATAATAATTTATCCTTATTAACTGAATGTGATTATATACATCCAACATTAACAACATCATCATATTTAACCTGTTATATACCGCCATCTGAAATGACTAAAAATATTAATAATGATAATAATAATCATTATTATTTAAATAGATTATTGAATGTTAATTATAAATTACATTTAGATGGTATAATTGGACATGAAGGTCGAATAATATTTTATCCGGATCCAAAATTTTCACCAATCGAACGTATAAATGTTTCCGAATCAAATCGTTTATTATCATTATATGGTGAAAATTTTTATGATAATATACCAATCGATATAAAAATTGATAATAATTATAATTGTACGGAAAAATTTCGTTCATTAAATCGTATTGATTGTATTGTTGATATTAATGATTTGGAATTAAAAGAATTGATTGGTATTACGCAAAATGTAACGATTCAAATTGGAACGAATAAAACACGGTATGTTTTATTTCGCAAAAAAATTTTTGAAATAAAAATTATTTTTTATTTTTTTACTTTAGTTTGGGTGAAATGATATTTGAACATTCCGAACCAACAAAATATAGACAAAAATCTGAACTTGCTTATATTTGGCTTGGTTTTATATTTTTATTAACATTAATATTAATTGGTTTGGGTGCATTATGGTTATATATTCGAAGACATATACCATCAAATGAAAAAACAAATAATAATAATCAATATAATCTGATTGATAGACAATTTACAATGACTGAACTTGCTAGCAGTGAAACTGAACATTTACTTGGTATGTTTTTTGTTTGTTTTTGTTTTTGGAAATCATTTTAATTTAATAAATTTTTCCTAGATGAAACATTTGAAGCAATTGAAAATGGATTAGAAATACGTAAACAAATGAAAAATCAAAATTTAATATTAAAAGATTCAAATCGTTTGAAATTAATTGAATTATGTGGTCAAGGAAATTATGGTTATGTATTTCGTGGACAATTAGATAATGATGAAAATAATTTGGTTGCAGTCAAAACAATCAAAGATCAATCACAGAATAGTTTTCTATTAGAAGAAATGATTATAATGAAAAATTTTTCACATGAAAATGTTATGTCATTAAAATTTATAACAATTGTTTGCCCATTACCGCCAGCAAATCCACAACCATCATTAGCATTAGTAACACCATTTATGCATTATGGTGATTTGCGTAGCTATGTACGTGATAATAATAATTCACCAAGATTATGTGATCTAATTAATTATTCAAGACAAATTGCATCAGGTTGGTGTTTGTTTTTAAATTTAACAATTTTTTAATTATCCAATCTATCTATCTAGGAATGGATTATCTATCGCAACAGAATTTTGTACATCGTGATTTAGCAGCAAGAAATTGTTTATTAGATAAAAATGGTGTTGTTAAAATAAGTGATTTTGGTTTATCACGTTTTTATCAAGATAATAAACTTTATTATAGAGTAAAGAATCAAACAACAGAATTACCAATACGTTGGATGGCAATAGAATCATTAACTGAACACTGTTTTACAACCAAATCTGATGTTTGGTCATATGGTGTATTGGTTTGGGAATTATATACACGTTGCCGTATACCATATGAAGAAGTACATTCTGATTCATTAATTAGATTTCTTAATATGGGTTATAGATTGCCAAAACCACATATGATACCGGATATATTATTTATTGTTAATTGTTGGTGTTGGTTACCGGATCCAGATGAACGTCCAACATTCAAGGGTATTGTCCATAAATTAGATGAAATTAAACAATTATTTATTAAAAAACTTGCCAATATGAATAAAACTTGGAATAATACATTATCATCATCATCATTATTGAATGAAACAATCTCAACAAATAATCCAATAATATCAATGAATAATAATAATCATAATTCATTATCATCACCATCATCACAAATTTTTAATCGTCATTCATCAACAACATCATCATCATTTGATAATAATAAATTTTCATTAAATTTTAAAGATCATTTAACATCAAATCGTTTGACAAAATTATATGAAACATTACGTAATGAATATCAATCACGACCACAATTGACTGATGATGATCTTTATCGTATGTGTTTTGATAATCGTAATCTACAATATGATCATGGTGCAAGAAATTCATTACAATCAAATAAAAAACGTCAACATCAATTATCACAACAACAACAAATATCTATTATTAATAATAATGATCAACAACACCAGCAACAACAACAATCATCTGATGATTATAATCAACCAGCACAACGACAACAACAACAACCATCACAACAAATTCATGATCCATTATATCAGAAAATATTTGGTGCAAATGCAAATAATGAATCAAATGATGATGAAAATTCACGTATACAATCGATAATTATTTCAAATGATAGTGATCAAAGTCCACCACCATATTTAGAGGCAACATCATTACCACCGAATTCACCTACAGCAGTAATAATACCAAATAACAATTTTGAACCAGAATCAATATCGATGATGATTAATCAATCAAATAATATTGATTATGATGTACCTCAATCAAAACAACAACAAGAAACAATATTTGCTGCTGAACAAATTAATAAATTACCAATTACAGTAATACAAAATGATGAAGATCAAGATGATGATGATGATCAACAACAATTGAATGATGAATCAAAATCAATAATGAAAAAAGAATCCGATCATAAACAAACAATGATTATTAGAAATGGTTATTCATCTGGTGTTGGTAATAATCATAATAATGATACATTATCATCAACAAATCGTCTTTGATTCATAATCATTTTATTCGATTATTTATATTTGTGATTTTCATAATCAATATTATTTTTTGAAAAAAAAGATCTCATCATCATCAATAATCATCATCATCATCATCATCAAAATCATCAGCATGATTATCGATTGACACACACGCGAAGAGATAAAATAGCAGCTATTTTGTAATTTTGAATTCTGTGTGTTTTCGTATTGATATATGGATGTTGTGATTTATAATTATTATTATTATTTTTTTTTGTAACTTTGAATGATTTTATTTTATTTTTATTCTCTCCAAAAACAACAACAACAACAACAACATTAATTTGCTACAGAGCTTATTTATTATTATTATTATTTTATTGTTCATTAAGGATTTTATTTTTTCTTTTGTTTTTAAATAATTATTATTAAATAATAAAAAAAGAGTTAAATTTGATAATTACGAAACATTTTAAGAATTTTATCATTATCATTGAATGATGATGATGAATGATTGAATCGAAATGATTCAATTGGATCAGGATTATAAATCATATTCGATTTGGATTCATTATTGTTATCTGCTATAGTGGTGCTATTGGTTATTGCTTTTGTTTGTTGATTATGATAATTATTATTAAGCCAATGTATAGATGTATGACAATGATTTGATAATGATGAAAATTTTTCAAATGAAATTGCTAGACCAGAATTTAACCAACGATCATATTGTTTACGTTTATTCGCATCAATCAATATATCTTTTGCATGTAATAATTGACAAAATTTTTGTTCACGTTCTAAACGATCTTGTTCATTGGTTGCTTTATCCGGATGTAATTGTAATGCACGATTACGATATTCAGCAATTATTTGTTCAGTCTAAACTTTGTTTAATTGAAAAATTAATTAAGTAAGTGAAATAAGATTTTTTTAAAAAACAATTACCGTTGAACTTGGATCACAGCCCAATAATCGATAATAATCATTATCATTATTCGATTGTTTATTATTATTATTGAGAATTTCATTGATAAACATTTTGACTTTTGACTTTTTTTTCTTTGATTTTGAAAAATGCCAGAAATTCTTGAAAAATTGCTTCAATATATAGTGAAATAATATCACCCAATCAGAATTATGACGTAAAAAGTTCTATATAATTTTTGAATGGATCATTAAAAATTTTTGTTGTTTGTAAATTGTGAAATGATGTGTAATCGTTCCAGAAAAGAATGGAATGATAATAAAATACCAAGGAAATTTTTTTTTCCGCAGTATCATTCGATTGTTATTGTGGCATCAATTTCCATTACAAATATTCATATATAAAAAGAAATCCAAGGTCATCATCAGCATCATGAGTATACAGAATAGTAAGTAGAATGGCAAGTTTTCTATTTCTCTCTCTCTCTCTCTCTCTCTCTCTCTCTCTCTCTCTCGTTATCTATCTATCGTCAAGGAGAATCAACGGCGATGCGCTGAATTGATGGAAAGAACGAAAAAATCAATTTCATTGATTTTTGATATTTGACATTTGAAAAGCAAGCAAACTTGAAAATAATGAAAAAAAATGAATTTAGAGAATTTTTTTTTGTTTTTTGGAAATTATTTAATCTTTAGACAGATTTTCATTATTATTATTATTATTGATTGATTTGGATTGTTGTTGTTCATAATTAGCAATAGCAGCATTAGCTAAACGATCAGCTTCTTCATTACCCGGGATACCTGAATGACCACGTACAGGACGCCATATAATTTTTTTCATTTGTCTAATTGATTCATCTAATGCCATCATATCATAACGATTTTTAACTTCAACACCGGATGATGTTAACCAACAATTACGTTTCCATTTATATAACCAAACAGTTGCTGTTTGTATAACAAAATGTGAATCAGTATAAATAGTAATTTTATCTAAACCAATTTGTTTAGCTTGTCGTATGGCAAATATTGCTGCCCAAATTTCGGCACGAATACTTGTTTGTCGACCATCAATTATAAGACTTTGATTTCGTTCAGGTGCACCAGGCCAATAAATACCTATACCAGCACATGCATCTGGTAATCCATTACGCCAACAAGCACCATCAATATAAACAATGGATGAATCATCAACCAAATCATTATCATTACTGTTAATCGAATCTATTTGTTTCATTTGATCTTGTAATGGTAATGGCAGTTCATTTGGTGTTTGTTCCAAATAAGAAATAGCTTCATGATGTGTATCGAAACGACGAAATTTTGCATTAGAAATATTTTCAATTTGTACTTTACATGATGGCCATGAACGATAAATACCAATACGACGACCAACAGCTACAGCATAAAATTTTGGTTCACGAAATCGTTTAATTCGACGAATTTGTCTAATAATCGATGGTAATCCATGATTATAAAAATAGCCATATGACATTTCACTAATCAATTAATTAGTTTTTTGTTGAACGATGAAAAATCCAAAAAAAAATTTACAGACAAAATCATGAAATTGAGAAAAACAAAAAACATGTGTGTTTCAAAAAAAAATGATGACATAAACAAAATGTACGGCCATCTAGTGGTCGATGGTAAAAATGATGACAATGATAATGAAAATGAAAAAACTCAGCTGAATAGATGCTATGTGTGTTTGTATTGAACTTCTTTTTTCTTTTTTTTTTTTGATGAGCTGAAAGTGCTTTTTTGAAAATAATTTCATTTATCTAATCAACAATTGGTGTGAAAACATTTGATCAACTGCATGCTTAGCTTATCAAATCATTATAATTGAATTCGAATGAGAGAGAGAGAGAGAGAGAGAGAGAGAAAAAGGTACATTTTGCCTTTCTAAAACCAAACTGAAAATTTTCAAGTGAAATTTTTTCTTTTCCATTGAATCAATCAAAGAGAGAGAGAGAGAGAGAGAGAGAGAGAGAGAGAGAGAGAGAGAGAGAGAGAGAGAGAGAGAGAGAGAGAGAAAAAAATGAACAAAATTTCAATGTTGAAATCATTGGAACCAGACCAAAATTAATCACCTCTCGGCGACGAAATCATCACAGTACACACAAAAAGAAGAAATTATCCGAATCAAATGTAGCAAAACGCATTTTAGAAAAAAGAAAACAAATTTTCAAAGAAAAAGATTTTATCATTATTTTTCTCATTTCAAATTTCATTGACAATATTTTATTTGATTTGATTACATTGTTCATATTGGTTTCGGATCATTTCTTTTCTCGTTCGAACGAACGAATGAAATTTATCAATGACGACAACGATAACTATGGTTGAAAATGTTGATAAATGATGGATAAATAGCCTTGATCAAGACGGTTGTTTCAATATTAATCATGATAATTATTATTATTTTAATTACATATGGTTCTAGTAGCATACCAAGTTGTAAAGTAAGTAAGTAAATGTTATAAATTTAATGCTGAATTTTATTTATTTATTGAATAATAATTTTGTGTTTGATTAGAAAAATGAAATGAAATAGGAAAAAAAAATTTCATGAAACAGATACATTTGTGTGTTTGTACATAACGCCGATCATTAACCATTTTTGTTTTTTGTTTTTGTTTTTGTTTCTGCTTGTCTGTTTCTGGACATTATAAAAACTCCAAGATATTTTTGAATTTTATCATCATCATCAGAGAGAAAACCAAAAAAGAAAAATGTTATTCAATCATCATATAATGGCTAGTAAATCAATAATAGCCAATCATTATTCGATAATAAATTCTTTATTTAAATGTTTACGATTAATTCATTTCAAACATCATTATAATAATAATGAAAATATTTATCGAAAAATACAAAATCCTATATCATCATTATTATCTATTCGATCATCATCATCATCGACAACAACAACAACAACATCATCATCATGGGATTTAAAATTTGCTAGACAAAATGTTTATGATCCAAATTCAATAACAATAAATGGTTTGAATAGTAATCTGGAAAAATTACAACATATTTCAACATTAATTGTACAATTATCAACTGTTCGTGATATTACACAGGTATTATATTTATTAAAATTATTTGTTGTTTGTAATTGTAATTTTTTATCATTTTATCATAAACAGAAACAATCAGAATTAGCATTAGAATTATGTAATGTTTATTATGATTCAAATCCATTGGAACGTTTTCGTTATCTTTGTTTTTTATCGGATGAATTATCAACAACAATTGATGTCGCATCACAAGCAAGTTCAAGTTTTTTACAAACACAAACTCGACAAGAACCATATGATGCTGCATTATTGGTTGATCGTTTACAGAAACAAATACGGCCACAATATTTAGATCTATTTCGACAAATATCACGTTTACCGATTGGTGTTAAATTTTTAGTCGATTTACGTAGTGATCTTATTACAGTACTATCACATCCACAATTAGTATCGGAAATGGGACCATCAAGTAAAGTTTATTTAAGATTATTATCATCACAATTATCCGATTTACTTTCGCTATGGTTTAATGCCGGTTTTCTTCGTCTTGAACGTGTTACATGGGATTCACCTACATCGATTCTACAAAAAGTATGTTATTAATGTTTTGATCGATTCATTGTTTTTTAAAAATTTTTATTCTTCTTATTAGATAACTGAATATGAAGCCGTACATCCAATACGTAATTGGTTAGATCTAAAACATCGTCTTGGACTGTATAGACGTTGTTATATGTTTTCACATTCATGTCTTCAAGGTGAACCATTGGTTATTTTACATGTAGCATTAGTGCCATCGATTTCATCATCTATTCAGGTTTGTTGATGAAGAAATTTTTTTTTGATTTTATTTATTCATTTTTTTTTGTTTACTTTTCATTAAAACAAAAGGAAATAATTCGGCGAACAAATATACAACAGGGTAATGATAATGATATTCAATCAAAAACATCAAATTTATTGAATGGATTCGCTGATGATAATAAACATGATGCATTAAGTTCACCAAAAGATGATCCAACATCACCAACAATAACAACAATGATTAATGGAAAAACATTTAAATTACAATCATTTTCACGTTCACCAAAATTACATCAACAATTTGAAGATCCTAATCTTGTCGATGCTGCTGTATTTTATTCAATATCATCAACACAAAAAGGTCTAAATGGTATTGATTTGGGTAATCAATTGATTAAACAAGTTGCTGGCGGATTGAAAGCCGAATTTCCATTAATGACAAGATTTAGTTCATTATCACCGATACCAAATTTTACTGAATATTTATTAACAGCAATACAGGCAATACAACGACAAGATGATTCAAAAGGTTTTCGTAAAATATGGATGCGTTATTCAGATTATGAACGTCTTTGTGGTATATTAGCTGTTAAAGATGAACAAACATTTTGGAATCGTTTAATACAATTATTACGTTCAGGTAATTGGATAACTGATCAAACATTAGTTGAATCATTTCGTGAACCATTAATGCGTATTTGTGCACATTATTTATATCATGAAAAACGTCGTGGTTATGCTTTAAATCCAGTTGGTAAGTTTTTATTTTTTGTTTGCAAACAAATTTTTTTTGTTTCACAAATTTCCTTTTTTTTAAATTAGCAAATTTTCATATGAAAAATGGTGCCATTATGTGGCGATTAAATTGGCTAGCTGATATATCAACACGTGGCCTTTCAAATTCATGCGGTATGATGGTTAATTATAGATATTTTCTAGAACGTCATCAAGAAAATAGCCAAATCTATATGAATGAAAAAAGAATTATAACTGGTGATCAATTTGAAAAATGGTTACCATAATCATTTTATGAATAAATCAAACGGGAAAATACAATCATATCATATACTCCAACCGACCAAAACAAACCAACTACCACAATCATCCAATTATAATCATTGCCATCATTATAATAACAAAATTTATATATTCCTTTTCTTTTTTTTGAAAATCACATTAAAAATTTAATATTTTTTTTATTATCATTATTATTTAATTGGAAATATAAATATTTTTTTTTTGTGTGTGTGTGGATGGTTTATAATAAAATTTAATCCTTTCAAATTATTATTAATAATAAAATATTATTTAATGAGAAAAGTTTGGATTTTTTTTCAGTCTCATTTGTATTTTGGTGAATAAATATAATTGGTTGGATGTATGTGTAGTATTTTGGTATTCCAAAAAAAAAGTAGGAGAACGTTTGAGTGAGTAAAAGTGAAAATGAAAATGAAAGGAGAAATGGAATGCGATAAATCAATCTATCTATATAAATTTCTTTTTACCGGTAAACGATTTTTTGTTTTGTTTGAGTGAAATTCAGTCATTTGATGTGTGTATGTGGTAGGTGGGTTAATTTGGATGTGAATTTAAATGGAATTGGGGAGAGAGAGAGAGAGAGGGTGTTGCGGTTGGTAGGTAGTAACTTGACTTTTGCAAATCCCGATAAAATGATTGGATTTTCAAAAAAAAAACCAAAAAAAAAAACAAAGTAGCAAAAAAACAAAATCAATGAAACATTGAAACGAAAAAAAAAACGTTAAAATAAATTAAATAAAAACACTATAGTCACAAAGTAGCAGAAAGAAAAAAGTGGTAGAAAAAAAGGAAAAAAAATGGATGATGATGAAAAAAAAGTTTATGAAATGAAATGAAAAATCGTTGTTGTCTCATTCATTATTTCCATGTAACATTATAGCCATTCCACATTGGACTAGGTGCTAAATAAACACGATAACCATGATAGATAAAACCTACAGTTCCCTGATAACCGGTACGTGGTACGCCCGACTTTTTGAAAGAGAAAAAAAAGAGAAATTTGAAAAATTAAATGAAAAAAAAGTTCAATCAATCAATCAATCATTTCAGATTCTAACCTTAAAATCATCCATTAAGCCGAACATTTTGGCAGCCTTTTTAAATTGATCCCTTGTTTCATATTGTATACGAACTGAATATTTTGATGCAATTGGTGATAATTTTGACATTGATGATGTTTGATTGTCATTCAATAATTGTTGTTGTTGTTGTTGTTTTAAATCATTTTTTGAAATAATAGGCAAACTTCTTAAATCATACAATGATATTAATCGACTATTATAAACTTGTTTTATAAATTCAACATCATAATTTTCCTATATAGAAATTTATGTAAAAAAAATTGATTAAAGTCAAATCGATAGAAACAAGAAAAAAAAATTTACCTTTAAAAGATAAGATAGATTCATTTTAGTAAAAGGCACAAATTCATCATTCAAATGAATAAATTTTAAATGTTTTTCAAAAAATAAACCGCTGTCAATGAAACAGAATGATGATTAGTTTTGCATTTAAAAAACCTGAATCAAAACTTACTTTGAAACACCTTTTTTACCAAATGTACGTGTTCGTGATATTTCCGGACGTATACAGGCTCGATTTTTTCGCTGTTCTGGTTCACGTATCCAATCATCCCAAAAACTATTTTGTAAAATATATTTCATTTCAGAATTCATTCGAAAAGAAAAAAATAACTTACGCTTTAGGCCATTTATGTTGAAATTCAAGCCAAAGATCTTTAGTCAACATCCAACCAAGACCTGGGAAAAAATCTGAACGAAATAATTTGGCTAATTTAATGAACACAAAGCAAAAGTTACATTAAATTGATTATAAAGTGATTGAAATTGAATTATAAACATACTTGGATCTTTTTCAATTAATGATTGTTTACCATTATCATTCCAAGCTGATATACAATATAAACTAGAATCAGAACGTAATAATGGATATAATGCAAGAAAATATTCAAAAAAATCTGGTGCAATATCAAGATCATCTTCAACAATCAATACAGTTTCATAATTCAATATATTGAATGTATAATTTAATGCCCAACCATAATGACGACTAATTTTATAATAACCTTTAAATTTTTTCTGATTTTTTCCTTTCAATTGTATATCGGATTGATCTGGTTGTTGAATGAATGTCAATCTATCACCATATGATTCAATTATTTGCCTGGTTGCTTCATGATTACAATCTTGACTAACAACAATTGGAAATATTTCCGAATCATTACGATATTTAAATAATTGTTCTAAATTTCTTTTCACTGTTATTCTATTGCACGCAAATAATAATACACAAATTACGGGTTTCTATTTTAAATTTTTAAAAAAAAACATCATTAAAAGTTCATTATAAAAAACCAAACACAAATATTACCTTATTCACTGGTGGATTAATAATTTTTTCTATTAATTTTTTATCATGAATCACTTCATAAACAGTTTTGTTCATCATATTGGCCAATTTACCAATATTTTTGAGCAAACGTAACATCACTTCAGTTGATTTGGTTTGTTGACTGAGATCATATTCAAGATGTTCAATTTTTAATGATAAATCATCAAAATCAATTGTTTTCATTTTCATTTTTTCGTTTTCTTCAGTATTATTATTATTATTATTATTAGTATTTTTTACAATTCGGCCATTATTATCTTTAAAATTATTATCATTTTTAACATTATTATTATTATTATTATTATTGGCACTATTTTTATTATTATTATTATCAATTATTTTATCAATTTCACCACCGGATTTCTTATGACTTAATGTTGATGATGATGATGAAGATGATGATGATGAGGAGGAGGATGAGGATAAATGATCAGTATTTGAAATGGAATTATCGATTTCAGTATTATCACTATTACCACGTATAAACCATGGTAATGCCTAAGTTATGTAATTAATCAATTATTTAAAAACAAAAAAAATAAAGTTATTCAAAAATTGATTTGTAAACAAACCGATTTTAATCGTTGTGATTGTGGTTTATGAACAAATAAATAGAGCTGTATTGTACACCAGCCCATGAACAGCAATGTGCCCATAAGCAAAATTTTCTTTTTTCGCATGGCATAATCTTTTTTTTATTTGCTGTTTATTTAATAATCGATTATCAATCGATTAATAATTGGATTTTCCCCGAACATGAAACTTTGTTCACTTTGCCAATCGATTATTATTTTTTTTCACATTCGAACCAAACAAGAAACAAAAATCTAAATTCATTTATTGCAAAGAAAAAGAAAAAATATCATTATTGTCAGGTTTTATTGGAATATTGAAAAAAATCATCCATCCGGTTATCACAGCATGTTTTTTCTCACAATCAATCAATCAATCAATGATATAAATTCAAAAAAGAAAGAAAAAGAGAATAGTGAGGACGAAAAGAAAATAAGAATAAAAAAAAGTACACCTGAGTCTATATAGGTGAACAAAACGAAGAGAAAACAATCAAAAACAAAATGTTTTCAAGAAAAACTTACAATTTAATTTATATTTTTAAAAAAATCAATTAATCAACAACAGCAACAACAAAAAAATTTAACACGGGAACAAATTTTCATCAGAAAAAACATTTTTAAAAAATAAAAAATGTTTTGTTGTCACTTCTAACACTCTAATTTTTGCTTAACATTTTAAATACAGGTAACGTGTATGACATTTTCAAAAAAAATAAAATCCGTTACCAAAAAAAAAATCCATGAATCACGTTGGATATACAACGGCAACGTTAACAACCACAACAATAATAATCCATTATAACAAACATAACAACCAAAATCAGAAAAAAAATCAAAAATCAAAAAAATCAGTATTGTCAGGTTGCCATTAACAATTATCAAATTTTGTTTTTTTTCGATTATAAAATTTTATTCACTTAATTATTTTTCATTAACACACACACACACACATGGAGGGAGAAATTGAAAAATGTTAAACTGATTTGATCAAGATTAATAATAATAAATTTTTGTTTCTTGTAAAATTAATTATAATTTATTACATTTACAATTTTCATTTTGATTATAAACATTATCATCATCATCATCATCGTTTGAGATGTTTATTCAAATAATTTTTTTTTTTTTTTTTTTTGGATACAATGTTGCCCAATATCGTTTCATGACTTTTTAATTTGATACTATTGCATAATGTCGAAAAAAATGTATCCGTTTTGGATCAAGATAATGATACATTTTTTTGTCATTATTCATTTTTTTTGAATTCATTCAATTTCGAAATCAAAACAAAAAGTAAAACAGCAAAAAAAACATGAAACAATATGGATTATATTTGTTTTTCCGTTGAATTGAAAAGCCAAACAAACAGAAAAAAAATTGTAAAATGATTACGAAACTGAGAGAGAGAGAGAAAAACTGGCAATCATAATCATTCTCTCTATATTTTATCTATCCTAATTTGAATATAAATTAATCTAATGGCCATGATGATGATGATGATTGAATCAAACCCGAAACAAAAAAAAATGACAAATCAAAAAATACCAGAAAAAAAACATGAAAATTATTTGCTGTTGTTGTTGAAACTAATCTACAACTGCAACCAAGCAAATGATTTTTGTCATTAAATTTGAGCGATTTAAATAGAATATTTTTTGTTTTGTTTTAATCGCTACTAATTCATCCAACAACAACAATAATAATAATAATTTGACAGCTGACAAAACCAGGACGAAGAAAAAAAACAAAACGAAATTATTTTTTTTTGCAGGACCATTAACATTATGTGTGTGTGTTTTTCTCATCAAACACGAAAGAAATGAAATGAAACACACACACACACACACTAATCAATCAATTCATTATTGATTATCAACGATAATCGATATTTCTTGATACATTTGTAGGCGTTTTAAGTATCAGAATGAAAGAGAGGGGAGGAGGGGGGACAAACCAAAATGATCCATATGGAAATCATCATGATGAAATTGTGAAATATTCAATAGGGTGAAAGTACTGTAATGTAATGTATATTTTGTTCTTCAATTGATTTAAATAAAGAATTAGCAAAACGGAAATTAATCCTAACAACAACAACAACAACAAAAGATTGATTCTAATCAATTTAGCATATGCACACACTAACCACACACAGAGAGAAAGAAATGCAAAAAGGAAATGAATTTTATTTCTAAAATAAGAATCAAGAAAAAAATGGATTGCACAATCAATTAATTTTAATTGATTATGATGACCAATGTTGTTGATTTTTGCTTGTTTGTTTGTTCATTGATCGATCGATCGATCGATGAAAATTAGTCATGAAAATGAATGATTGATTTGTATCGGGAATCAATAAAGGACAGCAAAAATATGACTTACTTTGTAATTGAACCAGAAAAAAATAGACGAAAAATATCATAGAATGAGTATCAGAATTTTAAAATGTCATTCTTTTTTTTTTGAAAAATGTTACCAAAAAAAAATCTATTTGATTGACATTTGGAATTCTTTTTTTTATAATGAAAATAATGATGCTAATGATGCCGATGATGTTAATGTCAACAGTGATGATGATGATGATGGTGATGATGATAATATCACCATCATCATCAACATCATCATATTAATATTTTGAATAAATTTATTTTCCAAAAAATGAAAAAAATTTGCTGATAATTTTTCAAATCGACAATTATCGGGAAGCGAAAAAAAGAAGAAAAGAGTTTGATACAAAGATTTTGATACAAAAAAAGAAAATTTATTGAACAAAACAACAACAACAGCAGGTGAAAATTCAAATTAAAAAAAACGAAACAGGTAAAAAACTTTCGAGTCAATAGGAACCAAAAAAGATAAAAACAAACTAAAATGACTAGTATGTGTAGCAAAATGCCGAACCAAAAGAAAAAAAAAGATGTCTTTTTTTCTCGTTAATTTGTTGTTGTTGTTATTATGCCTGGCTCACACATAAACACCATATAACCAAAGAAAATGATGTGAAGAAATCTTTATTTTTTTTTCAATTTTGGTACCAAACTCCATCATCGTTAACCACTACCATTAGAATATCCACGGATACAATTTTTTTTTTGTTATTCAATTTGATGAGTGCATCCCTACAAACAGAAAAAAAAAGTTCACATTGTATAAACCGAATAAAAATTGGATAAAATGAGTTGCTACTTTTTTTTTGTTGTTGTTGATCGAGGTAGCAGCATTAATATTCGATACATTTTTGGGAGGAGAGGGATAGAAGAAAAAGAACTTGGTAGATTTTGCTTGAATTTTTCTTCACTTATCAATGCTACTACTATTTTTTCTTCGAATATATACCACAAGTGTGTTTACATTCAATAAAAATGTGGCTCAAATTTGTTTTTTTTTTTTTTTTTGATACAAGTATCGCCCTCTAATTGTGTAAATTATTATTACCAATGAATTATTTAGCGATGTAATCAACAACAAAAAAATTATCCGATTGATAACTTGAAATTCAAAGATAACATCGGACAAAATAAGTAAATTGTGAAGACAAAGAAATGACAAAGAAAATTTTACTAAAATGATCAATTTTTTTTGGTTTGGTTTGGTTTGGAAATAAAAAATTCAAATCCTAAACATGAACGCCATCTGTATATACATTCAAGGAATTATTTGAATAATATATTTTTCAAAAATATTGATTGATTGATACAATTTCTGGGATCAATATGCCAAAATAATTATAAAACGAATAAATTATAGACAAAATGGACACTTATATTTTTTTTACATTAATTCATATTTATTTTTGATTTTGTTGGAAAAATTTGATTACATTTAGTATACAGCATTTTTCAATGCAAAATAAATGAACAGAAACAATATGAAAACAAGAATAAATATACCGATTAAACAACAAGAATTACAAATTAATCGTTTGGGATTAAAATCTCGGTCATATAGATTGAATGGATGTTGATAATTTCGTGTATGTAAACGTTGATGACGTCGTTTGGTTACACGTCTGGTTTGTGTTTGTAAAATCGAAATTGGATGATCAGATTCTGGCATATTTTTGGAATTGATTAACTTGAGAGATAAACTTTGTTCTATCAATATTAAGATGATAGAACTTAAGAATTTGTTGCTTACGGATAGTGGAAAAAGGAAATTTATTTTGAAAAAAAAACCGATACAAAATCCATAAAGATCCAATTCCTACTGTTGAATAAGAGCAGAAATATTTACACGCATGTCTGGAATTGTATCCTTTATTAGTTCAAAAAAAATGATGAGCAAATGGCTACAAAACTGTTGCTGCTGCTGCTTCTGCTGCTCAAATGTATCAATTGTATCTGTTGAGCTATGAAAATTCGACAATTCGAATTTTCGAAATTTTGTCCAAAAGACGAAGATCAGTTTTGGTTTGGCTTAATCGGTTCATTCAATTGCTTTTCTCATCTCGATTGGGTAACATCTTACGATATTATTATCATCAACCATATCTTCCTATACGGGTAAGTTTGTTTTTTTATCGAAATTCACTGATAATTCGTTGTGTGTGTGGTATATGTCGCAACGAGCATTAACCAAGCATACACACACAATCATTGTATAGAGTAGCAAAATTTGATGCAATATAGAGATTCACAAGTGAGCATTGTTTCATTCATTCACTTGTTATTGTTCAGTCTGTTGAGCCTCGTTTTGTTTTGGTATCGATTTTGTTGATCTATTTTTCGATTTTCAAAAGTTTTGAATCGATCCACAAAGATGCAACGACCAAATAGAAATCGACCATTATTTCGATTTATAATTCCAGCCAATTTTGATGAATTAGATCCACGTTATCAATTAGCAATAACAATACGTTATTTGAATGAATTTATTAAATTTTTTGGCCGAAATTTTCCAAAATTTTCCTGGCTATTACGTATATTAGCCATCATAATATTGTTATTGATTATAACAATATGTTTACGAATATTTAATTATTTTGCAAAATTTTTAGCCGATATTGTATTGAAAATTTTCTATCTTTTTGATCATCAATCGATTTCGGATGCTATTCCCGATATGGCCATCATTTTTGATAAATTTATGGCTATCTATCTTTTTATTAATTTTATTATTGATTTTTTTTAAATTGTAATCAATTTTAACAATCATAAATAATAATGATAATAAAAATTTAAAATTTTCCTCTCAAATATTTGTCTTGATTTAGTTTAAAAGTAGCCAATTTTTCTGAAAAAAAATGTCCAACAATCAATTTTCATTGGGATCAAATTCCATTTCGATGGTAGCAATTCCATCTGGATCATCTTCATCATCATTAGCATCGGTAAGTATCAAATTTTTTTATAATGTATCAAGCAGACATTTGATCGATCTTTATATGAACAACAACAAAAACAAAAATCAGAATATTTTGTTGAATCCTAATGCTCAAACAAATCAGCCAAATACAAATTTGCAAACAGTAAATCGACCATTGTATTATTTAATCGCTCCTCAAACAACAACAAATTCTTTGGCTTATTCTTCAACATTGGCTTCAGCATTGACATTGCCACAAAATACATTTATTGGTTATCCACAACAAAATCAAAATTTGCTTTACATTACTCCTCAACAACAACAACAACAACAACAATTTCAATCAACAGTTTATTCGACACCGTTGATCATTAATGGTGGTATTGGTGGTTATCAAACAATGTCATATATTAATCCTAATCAATGGTTAACTGGACAAACTAATCCAACTGTAAACACAAATTCAAATTTGGCTACATCAATTGGTAATACTTCAACTGGTCAAATGACATCAACATTTTCTTCCATTGATTATCCATTATTCAATACTTCGGCTACATCAGGTAATACATCGATGGCTTCAAATTTAATTGTACCAAATCAACCATTGTTGAATGAACAACAAGATAATTTGGAATCTGAATCATCTGAACACAATGATGATGATGATGATGTTGATATTGATGTTGTTGGTGTTGATGATGAAGAAAATTCAACAATGGCCACCAGTGAACAACCGATTAATCGTTCAATTTCAATGTCGACTGCTACATCTTCATCGTTGGAAAATGCTACAAATTTGGAACAACAACGACAACAACCAACTAGCACATCAGTTCTTACAGCTAGTAAATCTATTGAAACAACAATTACTCAAAATGTTTCGGAATCACAACCACAACAACAACAACGAATGAATTTACGAGCACGTGATAAATATACACAAACTTATACACGATATCGTGTGCATAAAATGTATAAAGCTAAAGAAGACACTCTGGTTGCACGAATTAATGCTTTGGAAGCTGAAAATCAATCGTTGAAAACTAAATTGGCTAAAACAAATGAACAATTGAAACAATGTGGTCCATCTGATCCATCATTGGATGATTAATTGATTGATTGATTCAAAATCCTTGGTGATTTATTAATTTTGAAAATTTAATTTTTTTTCCATTCACATTCGCATTTACACAAATTACAAATTACAATAGCCAAAAACAGCAATGTCTAACGCTACAAATGTTAATTTTTTTGTCAATTTTATGAATTCTTATGAATTATAAACAAATGTTTTTTTTTCTTTTCAGAAAATTTTAAAAGATTTAATAAATAAATGTTGAAATAAAAAAAATCATTATCCTTTTTGTTACCGTTATCATCATTATTATTATGGTTAACCAAATTTTAAATTATCAACTTGAATGCCATCTATCGGTAATTTGATAAGTTTGAAAAAAAATGAGAATAATGTAATCATATTACAAAAAGATGGCGCTACCAAGTTCAAATTGTAAATAATTTTTTTTTTTTTTTTTTGAAAATAGAGAAATAGAAAATCATCATTGTTTTCCTGAAACTAAATAACTAATAAAAATTTACAAATAAACATCCAAAACAACAACAACAATTGTTACAGGGTACAAAAAAAAAGAAACAGGGTAACTTTGGACAAAATAAAAAGGTGACAAAAATAGAAAAGGTCGACCGAATCATTCAATTCAATTCGAAATTTTCATTGTTTGGTGTTTATAAAAGAAAAATCTTTTTTTTCTAGATTTGATCCAACAGGAAAAAAAACTGCACAAATAGATTGTGACAATGATGATTTGGTGGTGGTGGTGGTGGTGTTGAAAACAAAATGTCATCGATCGATCTAAGGTCGTTTTGACAAATGTAGCCGTTTTTTTGTTTGTGTGTTTTGTGTGAATGATGAAGTGAAATTTTGTGGAGAGGGAAAAAAGAATAGAATGAAAAAACTTTGAAATGAAATGAAATCTATTTTCAAAACTCTATGGATAAGTCAGAGTAAGTCGAAACAATTGTATCCATTGTTTCTCTACTATGAATAAAATGTGTCAAACAAGACAAATTTTTACGGTTATTTACGGTTTTTTTGTTGTTTTGTTTTGTTTTGTTTCGTTTCGAATCCAGTATATTTGGAAATTTTAGCTACCAGGAAAGTAGAAAAAAAACACCAAACTCCTGTTTGGTTCTGGTAATTATTTAATTTGACAAATTAGTTCGATAATGTTGCAAAATTGTATCTTTATTGATCAAAAAAAAACATTGATATTTTCATTAAATGATAATCAGTTAACAAAAACAAAAACAAAAACAACAAGAAAAAATTCAAATTTTCAAACATCATTAAATTTAAATATATTCATTTGGGTTGATTATGTGATGATGATGATGATGGTTGTGAATGGAAAACATGAAAATAACATTTTCCATTTTCTCAAATTTTCAGGTTATTTGCTTTTTGCATTTGCCCACCACCACTATTGAATGCTTGAAATAAAAAAAAGAAAATTATACGCTACAAAGATTTCATTGTTTGACGAAAAAAAAATCATTTCCAATATCTACAGATCTACAGATTTGTTGAACATTATTACATGGATTTTATCATCATCAACAATCATCATCATCATCATCAATAGAGTTCATCATAATCATTGTTGCGTAAGTGATCCTACTGGAACATGACTATGAAATGAGTGTGTAACACCGAGAATGAAAAATAGAAAAATAAATGGATCGAACAAAAAAAAACACAGCACACATCATCGATGTTGATGATGATGATGATAGAGTTTGAATGTGAAAATCAAATCAAAGTAAGTGAGAGAAAAATGAAATGGAAAGAAGAAGAAGTGGAAAAAAAACCTAGAAATTTTAACACTTATTTCCTCTTATTATTTCATTCCGCAAGTTTTCATTTCAATTTTCAGGCCCTCTTTTTCATTTTATTCATTGATGAAACCAAGCATGTTTAAATGAAATGAAATGAATTTGAATTCTATTGTTAGATTTTCGTTGTTGTTGTTGTTTTTTTCCATTGTCCACATATAACAAATAATAATTTCTTTTTTATTATTTTGGATTTTATTTCATGTTTTTTGCTTGTTTGATTTGGTTTGTTTGTTGCAAGTTAGTTAGTTGTGTTTGTGCATTGTGTATCAAATGAAATGAAAAAAGGCGTGAATAATAACACCTAGAGAGAGAAGAGGGATATGAATGTTGAAAATTGAAATAAAATTCAAATGGAACACACACCGAACGAGAGAAACAAAACAAAAAACAATGTAAATCCAAGCTTGCATACCCAACACATACAAACAATGGATATTAATTGCGCAATCGGATAATAACAATAATAATAATGATGATGATGATGAAATTAAAATTGAAAATTGAAATGAAATATCAAGATTTTTTTAAACATCATTTTCAATCTTGTCAAATGTGTGTGTGCATAGATGTCATGAATGACTTTTATCCTCTGCCCAGAAATTGAAAAAAAAATTCAATATAAAGAATGAACATCATCTGCCATCGGAAAATCATTGAAGATGATGATGGATGTCGTCACAGATTGATTTGACAACTGAATGAATGACTGACTGTTACTTGATTTTTGTTTTTTGCCTTTATGATGATGATCAACATAACCAAAATTGCAAAACAATTTTTCTCTCTTTCTCTCTCTGTGATTTGATTTGATCTGATCAGATTTATTCTGCATTGGTTGGGTGAAAAGATTTTGATTCTGATTCTGAATATCTCAATGACACACTCGCTCGCTAGCACACACATGTTATTGTTGTTCCAGGATCAGAAAAAATGAATGTATGACAGGAATGGTGGTTTGTAGTTGCTTTTTGGTTTGGTTTGTGGTTTTTGATTGACATCACCAACAAACATCATATATAGCCAAAACCATTGTAAGAAAAATTCTTAGTTTTTTCAAAAAAATTTTGATTGATTTTTTTGAAATGGATTATTCTTGGTAAAAAAAAAGATGGATATATTCTTGTTGTTGTTGTTGCTTGTAAGATTGATCGGATGAATGAATGAATGATGTATAAGTTTATAATCATCTTATTTTTTCATATAAAAAAAACAAAAAAAATGATGACAATGTTTGTTTTCGATTGTAAGAGAGAGTGAAAAACAATCGATCATTTTTGCATTCAAAAAAAAACTATCAAACCAAACTTAATTTCAAGTACATAATCCATCTATCCATCTATCTAAATCAAAAATCATTGAATATATGAATGGATCACCAGAAAAAAAAGAAAAAGTTTCTGTTTATTCTGTTCCTTTTACTTTTCAAGGAAAATATTTCCAGAAAACAAAAATCTTTCCGGAAACAAAAGAAAACCAATAATTTTTTCCTTTTTTGCTTAGTTCAAATTTCCAATTACTTTTGTTTTGATTTGATCACAAACAACCAACCAAAAAAACAAACAATCTTTAATAAAAAGTTTGAAGTTTTTCTTTCTTTGTTTTTTTTCATTTGTTTCTGATGATGAAAATGTTTATCTTTGGATTTAATATCTTTTTGTTTGTTTGTTTATACAACGTTTCTGAAATGAATCACACATCATTTTTTGGAATGAAAAAAAATCAAAGTGTCCAGTAAAATAAATAGAAATATTGTGGGGCAATGGAAAATTGTTTTCAATTCATTGATCACATTAAATTGATGATTTTCTGATATGATGGCTTTGGACTATCGTTGAATTGATGTGCTTGGCTATCGTTTCGTAAATATAAAGTTCATCAAAAAGTGAAAAAAGTGTTTAGTTCATTTTACCATATTGATTTTTGGACACCAAAAATCAATCACCACCATCATCATAATAATGTAATAATTCTAAGTAAATAATTTGCAAAAAAAGACGAAATATATTTCCAAAATCAATTGAAAAATAATCATCATCATCATTGGAAATAAACCACCACTACTAATAATAATCGACTATTTCGACACTTAACATAATCAACACACACACAACTAACTAGTTAAGTGTTTTTTTGGTTGTTCAATTTGATTGAAAGAATGAAAGAATTTGCTCTGATCACCAACAAAATGATCATTAAATGGTACATTTTCATCTGGAAATCAGAAAAAAAACGAAAATCAATATTGAAACCACAACCGAATATAACGAAAAAATAATGAGCCTGATGATGATGATGATAATGATCCCAAAAAAACCAACAAATCGATCCAGAAAGAAAAAAAATTGCCTTTATTCATTCTTTCATTGACACACTGACCAGTGGTCAATTTTAGTAAATCTATTTTTTTGCCTTGCATATACTGATGGTTTGGTTGCACTCGTTCGTTTTGGATTATAATTTGATTTGTGTTATATGTGTGTGTGTGGGCATTTGTTGTTGTTGTGGTCATTGGTCATGACCTTAGATGTTGTTGATGTTGATAATGATCATTTGCTGTTTGGTTTTTTCCCTTCTCTCTTTTTATACTGAAACATACACCCACACACACAAACAAATCGGAAAAAACCAAAAAAAATAATCCAATTGAAACGAACAACAAAAAAAACGATTAATCACATGCAAAAGGAAAAAAATCAGTTTTCAATGGATATTTGGATGTTCTTGGTTCTTTTTTTTTTTTTGTTGTTCAAAATCAGATTTAGCTACCAAAAAAAACTGAATATTGATTTGATTGGCAATAATCGATAATCACCAGTAATGATAATGATAATTTTTTTCATTAAATTTAGAGAAAAAAAACATTACTTTTTTGTTTGTTTGTGTGGAAATAGTTTTTTTCTGTTATAATGTTTCTTTCTGGATCTAGCCAAATGAAAACAGAATCCAAAAATAAAAATTGGCTATATAAATATCGGATCGGTATAGTTTTTTTATTTTTTGAATAAAATTTGCATAAATTTTGTTTTGGAGTTTCCTCTCTCTCCCATTTTATCCAGAGAGAGCTTTTGTTTTTTTTTCTGGCCAACTTTATCACTGGATAGTCCCCAATGAAAGTAATATGGTTGGTGTGTGTGTGTGTGTGATGTAAGAGAGAAATGAAAAGTAAAAAATATGGAAAAAAAAACGTTCATCATTTTTTTATTTTGTTGGAATCGATAAGTTTTAGCCAAAAAAAAAGCACACGTGACATATTTAAATTGATTTCCGTTTAACTGTCCTTGGTTTTTGTTGTTGTTGTTGTTGTTGTTTCGGATATTCAAGAACAACAACAACAACAATTACCATATCAGTATACTTACACACACACACACACCAAATAAAACCGGCAAAAAAAAGACGATTTTTATTGCTATGAACGTCAAGAATTTTGAATTCTTAAACAGAATTTTTCTTGAATTTCGGTAAACATAAATAGGTAAAGTAGCAACAACAACAACAGCAAAAATCAATGTCACTTGACATTTTTTTTTGTTTCATGAATAAAACATTTGAATTTTTGTTGTTGTTGTTGTTGTTGAACAAAATAATTATGTATGAGAATAATAATCACCATCCAACAGCAACAACAACAACAACCAGAAGAAAGTTTTCAGAAATAAAAAAAAATAAAATTCCAGAAAATTTCTAAAGAATTCATGAGAATATTCACAGAATTTTTTCTAATATGATTAATTTCAACAACAACAAAAACATTCAGATGAATGAACAGTGTGTGTGTGTGTTATGGTCATGATTCTGAATGAAATCCGATTTCGACTATCGAATTGACAATAGACAATTCTGTGTGTGTGTGTGTGTGGATAAAAATAGTTGGATAGTGAAAGAATAATGAAATTTTTTTTTCAAAATTTCATAACTGAAAAATGAAAAAAGAAGATGATTGAATTTGAAGAACTGAATGCTGAAGTAAGCAGAATTTTTTCTTTTCTGGCTGTAGAACATTATACTTTTACTATGGTTAGGGAATGAAAAAACGATAATAACTACAATAAAAAACAATTGAAAATTTTTTTTTCGTTTTGAATCATCATCATCATCATCCATGGTTTATGAACCAGATGGTATTAATTATCTGAATAGCCAACAACATCAACAACGATAACAATTGATTAAAATTAATGCGGTTGTGTGTGTTTAATTACATCCACTTTCATACTGATGTAGCTTTAACAATCATTTTTTTTTTTTTTGTTGGATTAACTAACTTGAACAGAGAAAAAAACCAAACGAAAATTAAAGATAAAATAAAACAAAACGAAAACGAAAATGAAAAAAGGGTTCACAAACAACAACAATCAACCAACTAAAAAATGATCTAATCAAACAACATTTAAATTTTCGTTCTGTTTCTTTCATTCTGGATTTATATTTATGACAGAATTGGTAATAGATGAACATAGAAAATTCTAAAAAAAACTTTATCAATTTGCAATATGAAATGGAAAATTTTCAATTACTCAATCCCTGTATAGCCTTACAACATAAACCGAACAGAATCAGGAAAAAATTCCTATTCCTATTGCCTGCAACCAAATATCTATTGTATGATGATTGGTGATTGGTAAAACACAGTCAAAAAAAAAATAACTTTGGTTAAAAAACGAGAAGAGAAATTCTGTTTATTTTATCAATGGTGGTGGTGATAACAGGAATACAATCAATGAATGAATGAATGAAGAAAAAATTCGGTAACTTTTATCAAATTTAATGGATAAAATGGAAAAATATTATAGCCTGAATCGATGATTGATTTTTTCTGTTTTAGTTTTAGTTTTTTTTTCTCCATTATAAATAAATGTGATTGATGAGAAAATCAGCCAATTTGCCTAAATGTCGATTGTTGATGGTGACAAAAAAAAAATAAAATAAAGCAAGCAAACCACAATTCAACAAAGAATATAACAAAAAAAAAATCATCAAATACAGAATCGTACAGAATTTATTTTATCTTTCAAATGATGTGTATATGTGATGAAATGAATAGAAAAAATTACATTCATTTTTTCACGTAAATCCAATTCATTCATTCATTTCTGTTTTCTGTTGTTGTTGATCAATTTAAACATGACAACCAGAATTTTGGTAAAATTTTTTTGTTTTTTTCTGATGTTGTTTCCTAACTGATCATTTCATTTTCAATGTGTGTGTGTGATTCACACATTTATCCAAAAACCTAATTGGCTTATCGAATTGAATTGGGTGCAAAAAAAACTGAAAAACTGAAAAAACTGAAAATTGGAGAAAAAAAAATAAAAAAAAATTTTGGCTGTTTGTTTGAAAGAAACGAAAACGAAATTTGTTCACGAATTGAATATGATGATGAATACGTGAGCTTTGAACAACCAACAAGCACAGAGAGCATCTATTTTTTTGAAGCTAAAAAAAATATTTGTTTCTTCCATATACCTAACGGCCAAGAATTTTTTTCCGTTTTAGTTTGGTTGATTTTTTGTTTTCTCCCTAAAGTTATCATCATCATCATCAACAACAAAAATCACATACAAAAAAGAGCAAAGTTTTTTTTTCATATTATTTTTTTTCCAAAAAAAATATTTTCGAGATGTTACATGTGGATGCGGTTTTTACGCTTTTGCTCTCTCTCTCACTCACTGACATTTCACACCATTTTTTTCGCTCTCTATTCACACACACACACAATATCTATCTTTCTGGTTGAAAAATAACAGTGAAAAAAAAAATTTTTGTTTTCAGCTTTAACCACATCAGCAACAGCGGTGATGGTGGTTTTTTCGTTTCGTTTCGTTTTTTTCCAATCCAAAGAAACTATACATCCTAACAAAAAATATACACCAGATGCGACCGAACAAAAAACAAAACAAAACGAATGAACGCAAGAGAGAGAGAGAGAGAGAGAGAGAGAGAGAGAGAGAACCCGAGAAATGAAAAAAAAATATGATTATTGTGCGTGTTATGGTTTCTAGCTTCTTTTTTTTATTTCAATTTTTTTTCATAATAATAATAACCGAACATCAGTGAAATTTTTTTTGTTGTTTGAAAAATTTTCATTACAATTTTTTAGACTATGAACGAAATGAATGAAAATGATCCAAATCATATAAAATATAAAATAACTAATCGAAAGGCAGATCGAAAAGTAGAAAATTTGTCATTTTTTTCTGGTGATCATCATCATCAATGTTTTTCAATGTTATTTTTCGATTTTTGTGTTTTTTAATCCAATTTTTAACGGTATATAAAACTATTGTGTTGTTTTTGTTCATAGAACAAATGAAATGAAAATTCGAAGCTAAAAATAGACTTCCCTTGTTAACATCATCATTGACATGATTAACAAACATGATTCATTCATTCATTCATTTGAGAATAGTGAAAAATAGTGAACAAATAAATAAAACAATCTTTAAGCTAATTATTTTTCATTAATATTTGTCGCACTTTTTTTCGTTTGTTTGAATCAATTTCATCAAGAATCCGAAGGTTTTTTTGTTGTGTGTTGAACATTCAAAACAGGAAAAACGAATTGAAGATGCAGAAATGTAAAAAACCACAGAATTAAAAAAAGAAGAATCTTATACAAGCTGTTGCCAAGGATTTTCGTTTTTGTTTTGTGGTTTTTGTTTTCCAGTTTTTTTCTCTCTTTTGAATTCAAATTATGATTCAAAATGTTGAATAAAGGGAATTAAGAGCAAACAAAACAAAAAAATGATTACGCTTAGAACGGACTAAGAAGAAAAAAAATTTGAAAAAAAACAAAAATTTAAATCCATATCAATGACATTAGATGGCGTACTGCCGATTGAAATCAAAATAATCGAAAAAAGAATTTTTCAAGACGAAAAAATGAAATAAATCAAAAACGAAGAAGAAGAAATTCTCAAGTCAATTTCAACCAAGAAACAAAAAAACTAGAAAGACGAAAGAGACGAAAGAGTTTACTGAAAACTAAATTGATCTTCTTCTTCGAAGAATTTTTATTTTTGCAAATAACTTTACTTAACTCATAACATCCATACACACAAATCATTCATTCAGTCATTCAGTCAGTCATCATCATCATTATTATAGGTCTTAAAAAAAATCCCATTTTGAACATTAACATTTTTTGTTGTTAGCAAACTAAACTAAACTAAACTAAACTAACTTACTACTACCAAACTAAAAAGAAGTGTATAGTTTATGGATGTTCTGTGCTGTGTGTTGGGAAGTAAGTTCTGAATTTTTTTTTTTTTTTTTTTTTTTTTTGACTAAAAAAAATGGGCGCGCATCCATTTCCAATATACCAGAACAAAAAAAAACATTTTATCATCATCATTGGATGTGTATTGGATATATAAACATTTTTTTTCTGGTAGATGTTTCTGGTGTGTGTGTGTGTGTGGCTATGATGATGATGGCTCCCTATTCCTAATGTTTTTGGCATTCGCTTGGGTAGAAATATCCGAAAGAATTTCATTTTTTCATATTTTTTTTTGTTCGGTTATTAATGATGATAATGGATTGTGGAATCTATCCTGTATATCTAGCTATCACCACCTTAAAAAACACTTAAAGTTAAAATGGATTTTTTTTTTCTTTGCTTTCGTTTCGTTTCGATAGAGAGAAAAAAAGGTAGATATACAGAAAGAAATCCTGTAGAATAATTTTCAGTTTCTTAACTTTGTTGCTAACTTGCACAGAGCAGAACAAAACAAAAAAAATCAATCATAAATAATGTTTGAAATTGCAATTGAAAACTTAAGACAAGTGCATCATCATCATCATCATCATCATTGATCTAATCTTTTTTTTTCTTTGAAAAATTCCAAGATTTGTATTTACGTTCATCATCATCATAAGCCAAGCCTTGAAAAATTTTGATTTTTTTTACAAAATCAAAATAAAAAACTAAAGAAAAAAGTTTTTGAAAACTAAACTGAACTGAACAAAAAAATCTGGGATAGTTTTTCAGATTCTTTCATTGAAATGAAATATAATCCATTCACATTTGATCAAAAAAAAAAAAAAAAAAAAAAAAATCAAATGAAATGATCCTTCTCTTCGTAAAACAAAAAAACGATCATTTCAGAAATAAAAAACAAAAAAAATTTATGGATGATAATAATCATTTGGAATCTGGCAAAAAGATTATAAACATATAATTATTTTTGATCCGTCAAATCATCATCATTATGTAATGTGTTATATAATGATGATGATTATCTAATACATTTATTGTGAATTGAAAATTCCAAAAAAATTTCCAATAGGCAAGACTATTGAAAGCAAAAATCTAAATTAATTCAATTGGTGTGGTGGTGGTGGTGGTGGTTAATTTCAAAGTTTTTTTTCTTCCGAAGAAAAACAACATTATTTTTCCCAATGTTTTTTCCATTCATTCAAGAAATTTTTTACAAAAAAAAATTCTGTAAAATTAATGATTTTCATAGGTGTTTTTTTCATATCAAATGGATTGGAGTGGAGTGTGAGAGAGGGGAAAAAAAAGAAAACATTAATAAACTGTAGCAAACTGGTAAAAAAAGAGTGAACAAAAAAAAAATTATCATAATTAACACTAATTAATCCTGGAAATAATTCCAAAACGAGAAATTTCCAGGGAAAAAAAATAACCAGAAGAAAAAAAATCAAATGGTCATGAATTGTTATTTTTTTTTCGATAAACGATTAGTTTTATTTTCTGGAAAGAAATTGATTTCTATTTGAGCAATTTTAAATGATTATTCCATAGATAGAGAAGCAAAGAAAGAATCATTATTGAATCAAACAACAAATAAGTAAATCAATTTCATCATTGAATATAATTTTGGGATGGAAAAACAAAATGATGAGGATCATTTTTGGGTAACCTAATTGGTTTCTATCGTTTTTCCATTGTTTTGTTTTGCTGATTTCAATTTTCTACACCCCCACACACAACGAAACACTTCAAAAATCGTTCATTCAAAGAAAATGATACGTTTTTTTTCTCTGTAAAAATCGTTGTTTTTTTTTTTTGATTTCATCAACAAACAAACAAACAAAGAGATAATCACATCCAATATTATTATATTGAGGAAGGGGGAGGATAACGATCAAAACCAAAACCAAAAGATTCGGTAATTGATGTTTTTGTGTACACAGAAATAGTGCATAATAACATCATCATCATTTTGATGATTTTGATTGAAAAAAAAACGAAAACGAAGTAGAAATCAATTGATCAATATTCCTAACTTACTTTACTTATTTTATATTGTCTTTTTTTTCATCAAAGACCACATTTAGATCATCATCATCATTATTAGTTTTCAATAGGAAATATTATTTCTTCTTTTTGATTTTTTTTCCTTTTCCTAAGTAAATAAATAAAGTAAAATTGTTAGAAATATTTAGTCTTATATGAAATGGCCCTATTATAATCATAATGCTTATGATGATTATTATGATTATTATTATTAGCCATAATCATAAGCATCATCACCATTAAAGCCAAGTGTGAAAATAGCCTTATCTTATTGATATCATCATTATCATTTGGATTTTTTTTTTTTGGTTTGTGTTGGTCTCTTGGTTTCTTTTATTTTCTCTGTTTTTGATTATCGTCATTCAAATCACCCAGTGTAAATCACCAGTGAAAATCATCATTCAGTGAAAATCTCAACTTGGAAAACAAAACAAAAAAATAATATCAATGGAAATGGTAAAAATCGTGTGCAATCAAAAGATGCAAATACATTCATAAAATGACTAAATCATCATCATCATCATTTTTAACATCCTAGCCAAACAAAAAAGTAATATCAAAACAATCAAATTATCCTGAATTGATGCATTTACATAGAGAGAGAGAGAGAGAATATCCTTGCAATGTTATAACCTGAATGTCAATTGTACATTAATGTGGTATTTGAGCCATAAACATGGATAGAAAACAAACGGGAATTGCATAGTGAGGGAATTGAATTTGACAACAAAAAAAAACCCGAAAACGAAAATTGAATCAATACTGCCCGAATACTTTTATACAATGAGTGTGTGTTAACAGTGTGAAATGATTTGTGACAGTTTGTGATGAATTTGATGATGAAAATTTTCCATAGAAAAAAATTATATTGTAAATTAACTATCATCATCATCAAATAATGATGTTGACAATGACAATTGTCATTCAATTGAATTTTGTTTTTTCTGATTCACTAACACATTACATCATTCAGTCATTCAGTGTTATTTTTCATCAAGAAACAAAAAGAGAACCAAAATTGTACAAACACAAACGACCGGAATAATTTCATATCCGGATTTTTTGTTTTTGGCTTTGTCCAACAAAAGACTTTTCATTATCAAATGTCATGTTTTCATTTTTTGAATTTCTTTACAAATTTTTCAAAGTTTTTTCAACTCTCTCTTTCATCAAAGAATATTCTTTTGTCAAATATCGATTTAGCCTGAAACAGAATTTATAGAATTTTTTTTTATCAGTGCCCCTTGCATTCAATGATGATGATGATGATAACAAAGACAAACAAACGAAAAAAAATACATTCATCTCATTCTTTCGAATAGAAAAACATTATAGACAATCAGATGATGATGAACGGATCAAACAAACTTCTGTATATAACAGAAATGGATGGTGAATAAATTGAAAAAAAAGAAAAGAAAAGATTCATCTTGATGTTGGGGATGCTTTAAATAAAAAACAAAACAAAAAAAAATGTGAACAGCAAAAATCACTTTAGATAGATTTGTTGCTGCTTTCAAACATAGATAATGTCTCTCTCTCTCGGTGTGTTGAAAGCATTTTTGTTAGCTGATCAAGATGATGATGATGATCAAGAATAATAATAATAAAAAATGTTGGATGTTGTCATCATCTTTATTTATTCAATTGTCATGGATGAAAAGAGAGAGAGAACAGGAGAGAGAAACAAAACGGAAATCACGGATATCCTTGGAAATTTCCTTGGGATTTCATTCTGGTATCCAAAAAAAAATATGATGTCATCATATGAATTAAATTGATGGAATTGAATTTTGTTTTTTATCGAATAAGGATAAAATTGACACGTGACCAAAAAAAAAATTCTGCATATATTTGATGTGGATCAACTAAAAAAAATGGGCAAACAAACATCAACAACAACATTGATGATAAAAAGAAGACGATAAACACGTGCATCGTCTTTGTCGAATATTATTGATGTTTTTTGTTTCATCTTCTTCGTTTTCTTGCTACAAAAAAAAATGTCGCCATCATCAAAAGTATCATATTGTGAGACACGTGTTTGTATATCACAATAATGTTGGCTTTTTTCTTTTTTTTGGTCCATATTTCATTACATTTTGGTTTTTTGATTTTTTATCATCGTTATTCATTGATTCAATCATAATAAAATGATACTTTTCAATGCGAATGATGATATTGAATTGCAACAAACAAATCATTTTTCCTTTTTTGAATCATTTGTCATCAAGTTGTTGTTGTTGTTGTTGCTGTAACCAGAATCAAATTCATTTTTTAGAAAATTTTTTTTCAAAAAAAAAAAAATTAAGAATTTCTGAAAACATCAAAAAAGGTGTCAATTTTCATTCACATCAATCACATTAAACATCTCTGCATCATCAAATCTAGAAAAAAAACAACCATCATTCATTGGGGAATTTATTTTTAGTTAACGAATATAATGATGCCAGAAAGAAAAGAAATTCTTGTTTGATTAAACAATTGATTTTGAACAAAGTTTAAGCAAAGTTGACAACAATTTTCCACATTATCAAACATCCATAGATGAATGTTTTTTTTTCATTTGAATTTGAAAAATCAAATCGATCAAAATTGATTGATTGATTAGCTTGATTGATGGCTTTTTCCTTGCTCTCTCTCTCTCACTTACTCTCACCGAAGAATATTCCACAATTCATTCGAACGAATTCTGTACAGTAAGTGAGAGAAGTTCATCAAATAAATTGAACTTAATTCTATTCAGTTCTGTTTAGTTTTTTCAAATAATTTCTTCAAAAAAATAACTAAAAAAAATTCTCTTGGGATGAATTTCGTTTAATCTGCCACAAATGCATCAACAGCATAGTGTGTTTTATCGATGAAAATGAAAATGAGGAAATTTCATTTCAACAAAAAAAAACTAAGTAATATGAAACGAAGAAAATGAAACAAAATTCACTTATTTTTTGACCGGATGGATGATGTGATCTTCGACATTCCAAAAATGGAAAAAATAAAAAAAAACAAAATTTCCAAATCGACAGCACTTAGATAAAGAATTTGTTCAATTCAGAATTCAGTCTAGTTTCTTAATGTAGAATTTAATAAAGATCTTTTCAAACAAGCAAAAACCAAACTGAACATCAATATAAAAAAATTTTTGATTGGCCGTAAGGTTTGAAATAACAAACCAGACAAACAAACCGAAACTCGTAAAGTTCTCAGTTCACTAATGGTCCCATGTTGCCAAAATAGTAGTGTAGTAGTGTTTTCTGGTTCAAATTTTCTAATCAAATTGAACAAATGCATACTGGTAAAATATAACTAGCGCAGCATTTTCAAATTTCAAATTTTTTCTATTATTTTCATTTACCGCATTGGATCACATCGATCAAATCGATTGTTGTCGACAAATTGGTTATATTCTCTAATGTTGATTAAACTTAAAAACAAAACAAAAAAAATTTTCCCCTTTATTTTCCAACGAATAAAAATTTGAACACATTTTGGTTCTGGAAAACCATGTTATTCAAAAGAAAAAAAAATTTCTAAAAAAAGCTTATTACTTTTTCGTTGGTAGCTGGAAATGATAACGTGATGGGATTTGTGTTTGAATCCCAAATCGTTCGTTCGTTAATGGAACGCACAACACACGTAATGCATTTGGTTTTTTTCCTGGCAATATGATGATGAAGAAAATGAAATTTCAAAAAATAAGAAGAAAATATTCAGTTCAAATATTAAGTGATGATGGAAAATTTTTGTTTTCCTTTTTTTCATTTCCAATCAAACAAAACCCTAAAATGTGGCCATTTTTGTTGTTTGGCTATTTTTTTTAGAAAAAATTAGCTTATATTGACTTTTAGTGATTTTATTCATTTCAATGATGATTATGTAATGGATAACAATTGAATTTTGGGGATGAAATAAATGATGATTATCCATTGGAAAATTATGGTAAAAATCAATTGCATTTTTCGATTGTTACACACAGTCAATATTCAATCATATTCCATTGAGAATTTTTTTTCTTCTTCTGTTGACTTTTATTACAATAAATATAAAGAGAAAATGACCACTGCGTAAACTTAATCATAATCAGATTAGATGGATTTTTTTTTTGACCATTGGTCAGTGGCAACGGTGATGGTGATGGACCAACAATGATGATGATGATGGTCAACAATGATCGATTTGATTTTAGCTATGTGTATAAGTGGTGGTCAGCTAGTCAAACACCCACGCATATAACCAGAAAAAAGAAAAAATAGCCACAGCAGCAGCAGCAGGTTTGACACTTGGTCGAATGAATGAATGAAAATTACATTTATTTTTTATCCAATAAAGTACTGCAGGATAAAGAAAATCCCAAACTGACCAATCAATCTGGTCAACATTAATAATAATAATTTTTGTTTTTTTCTGACCATAAAAAACAATGATGATGATGATGATGTTTGTGTGGTCGTCATGGTCGTCGACCACCATCATCTTCATCATCATAATGTTTGATTGATGATTTCCGAAATTTGTTTTTTTTCCGAAAAAATTTTCCAGAAAAACAAAAAACAAAACACAGAATTTGACCTGTGTATGAAATTTTTTGATTCAAGTTTTGTTTCATTTTCAGTTTGTTTTTCACTATCATCATTTGAATAAAATGAAAATTATTAACCAAAAAACACACGAAACGTGTGTACCAAAAGCTTATAGGCAAAAAATTCAATTTGGATCATGGATACTGGATCCAAAAACAAAACAAAAAAAATTACAATTTAGAATTGAATTCTTTCATTCATTTTCATTTCCTCGAATCTGGAAAATGGATAATGTAAAAAATATGCAAATTTTCTGTTTTGGCTGTTTTGAGGTTGGATATTTCTACTTTCTAAATCATTAAAATCATTTTCCCTCTTTCTTGATCCACAATGATGATTATTATTATTATTGTGGTTTGCGTGTATGTTTCATTTTCAAAATAACAAATTCTGGATTTGAATTTCAGAATCAAAACTATTAAGAAATACGAAACAAAACGAACGAATTTTTCATCACCACAACCGCTGTTGCTAATAATGTTTTTTTTTTTTTTTTGGTTGATCCATTGATGATGATAGAATCTAACAAGGATCATTATTTTATTGATTGATTGATTGATCTATGATCCATGATTCAAACGAAAAACGAAAAACCTAGCAAAAACAACATACTATCGATTTTCATTTTCTCATTTTTTTTATAAACTAAAACTTGTGTAAGTCAGTAAAACAACCGAAAAAAACTACAAGAATTGAGGGCAAGCATAAAAACAACAACAACAACAAATCTAAGAATAACAAATATTCGATGATGGAAAGACGAAAGAGAAAAAAAAGATTAATGTTCGTTTTAGTAAATAACCACCATCACCACCACAGAAAAAAAATCACATAGAGAAATGAACAACAACAACAACAGCATGGAAAAAAACTAAACCAAGAGAGCGATGATGATGATGATGAAAAACTAAAACGAAGAAGATTAAAATGTGAATCCAACAACAACAACAACAACAAAAGTCAAGCTGTTTGTTGTTGTTGTTATTTTGAATTCTGTTGGTTCCAGATGGGATTCCATCATTTTTTTCTGAACAATAACGGTAAAAACAGGAGAGAGAAAGAAAGGGCCAGATGTTGTTTACATTCAATGATTCTATCATGATGATGATCCAGAAAACAAACGAGTAGCCTGATCGTGAATATTCTGTTGGATTTAAATGAATGAATGAATGAAACACCGAGAGAGTGAAAATAGTCGAACTATTAAAAAAACAATAATTTTTTTCCACTGAAAACGATGCTAAATAGTTGGATTTTTGTTTTGGCCAGAAAAACAAAAACATTTTATTTTTATTTTTATTCTGGTTTAGTTTTTATTTTTATTTTTTGGTTATAAAATATTCTGTCCACACACAAACACAGAATACGTTTATGGTCAAAGTTTGCATTTTTTTGTGATTCTGGTCATATTCTTGATTCGTGTTTGTGTGAATCTTGTGATATAATCTCTATTTAATTCCAGACAAACAAACTAAAAACCGTATTTAACACACATTTTTTCGAAGATAAAGCTTTAATGTGTTTTTTTTATTTTCGGTAGAAAGAAAAAAAAGGATTTTGTGTCCATAATGATCATCACCAGAATCAAAACAGCAAAGAATTTTGGAGAAAAAACAATTTTTGTTTTTGCTTGAAATTTATTATCTTCTCACGATTCTTAAGTGATCACGTGATCACTGGGAAAAAAATTCTTACAGAAAAACTTTTTATGAATGAAAACAAAACAAAAATAAAAAATTTCTATGAATGAATTTCTTATTTACTATTTTACTATAAACGAAAGTAAAATGAAAAAAAATAACCCCGACACACACACACACAAACACATCGAAATTCGTAATCTGAATTTTAAATTAAATATTATGATGATTAGCACACACACTGGCACACACAACAGTCAGTCTTGTCATCATCATTATCATAGTTTGGCAATGGCAATGGAATTTTTAATGTTGACGACCTTTTTTTTGGTAAAGTTAACGGGGTGATGTTTGATGATGGTAGTGGTTTAAGAATAAAAAACCGATAGGGGGAGTATTTGAAAAAAAAAGTTTTTATTTTTAGTATGCAAAGCACATGTGATATCATCATCATCATCATCCAAATGATAATGATATGTGTCTTTTCGATGAGGAGGAGGAATGGATGGTAGGGGGAAGTGAGTGGGAAAGAATTTGTTTAGAATTCAATTTTGATTTCTTTTTTTGTTTTGTTTTGGTTTTTGGTTTCTTAATCGTTGCAAATCGGCAAAAAAATTAGGAATTCTATAACAGAATTCTAATAAGATTTTCTATATAGTAAAAAAAAGAAATTGAATTTAATTAAATTTGAAATTCTATAACCGTTTTTTTTATATACTGTTATTTATCGTTTACTTATTCTATGTATGTGTTCGTGTTTGACATTAGAATTTAAAATTAGTAAATAATAATAATAATAATATTGTGGTAGTAGAATAATAATGAGGATAATAATAATAATAAATTAAAATTGTCAAAAATTAAGTCACTAAGTCAAGGTCGTTGCCGGTTATTATCATCATCATTATTATTATTATTATTATTGTGGTCTAATTGTCGATAAACATCCAGTGTGACATTTATTGAATTTTTAATTTTGTTTGTTTGTTTTTTGTTGGATATCACATGATTAGAATATATAAAGATTTTCAGAAGCATCATTATCATTTGATTCAGGTCAAGAATATCAATCAAACAAAATAAAAAATCGAAGGTCAATGGCCAAACATTAAGTTGGCTATTTTAAGAATTGAAATTTTTTATTTTTTATTTTCAAATTCTAGTAGTGTAATCGAGGGGAGGTGGAGGGTGAGTTAAAAGGGGGTAAAAAGAGAAGTAAACAAAACCGAAAAAAGTCATCAATGAAAACTATCACATCCACCATCGAACTAGTCAGGAATAAATTTTAAAGATTTTCAAAGTCAAAAACCGAAAAACTCAGTCAGTCGGTCGGTCACGTGAAACCGGGCCGGAATAAATAAATGAAAAAAAAGTTAAAGATAAACCGCATCATCAACATTGAAGAATTGAATAAATAAATAAATAAATAGAGAGAGACTGAAGAAATCTTATAATCACATTTCTCACTCTCACACACAGTCTGTGTGTGTGTTTTAATTATAAATTTAAATTTTTTTTTCTCTCTCTCTTCACACATCAAACAAATTTACATTATTAAAATCAAAACATAATCATCATCATCATCATCATCATAATCATTATTTGCTTTGTATAATAATAATATAGAGTAAAAAGTGAAAGTGAGACAATTATTTATGCACATAATAAATATATTTATTATTATTAAAAAAAAACCGCATGTTTAATGCAAAACACGGAAAAAGGGTGATAGAGAGATGTGAATAAATTGCGAATGAATGGGGCAAAAAAAAAAGTAAAAAAAAAAATTGATGCGGTCGTTGGCTTTTTACTTTTATTTTTTCATCATGTTTTTGTTGTTTTGATTTATTATTCATAAGATATTCAACAACAACAACAACAAAAAATTGTCGTCTGCCATGATGATGATGATGATGACGGCAGCAATTGATTATCACCATCATCATTATGGTAATAATAATGTTGATGATGATGATGATGATGAAATGACCTTAACCTTGAAAATTATTCATTTTTTTTCTGCTGACTTGTTTACAATAATAAAAAAATTCACATTTTCAAGGTTTTATTTTTCTTTGGTATCCCCAAGAATATCTTTAAATATCTTTGTATGGTTGATTGTCGATAATGATGGCGACAACGATCATCATCAATATTTTATCATCAAGGTTGTCGGCACCGAAAAAAACGATGCTGATAATATATTCAAATGTTATTTATATATGCAGGAAAGAAAAAAAAGATGTTTTGACGTAAAGAAAACAGAATCGCTATGGATCATTTGAATATTTAGGTTTTATCGATGTTTTTTGACACCATTTTTTTTTGTTGACCAGAAAAAGATGATCGATTTTTTGCATCTTTTGGAAACGTCATGCTTTATTTTTATTTTTTCTTAACTTTACAGAAAAATTCAAATAAATTAAAGTCAAAACATTATGATTTTTTTGATTCAATTCAGTAAAAAAACCAAATTCAATGAAAATCACTGGATCTTTCTTTCTGGATGATTTTTTTTTCAATTTACCATTCACAATTCAATGTTTAATGTTTTTTTTCTATTTGAATCCTGATCTCATTTTTTTAATTCTGTTGTTGACATCATCATCATCATCATCACTATTGTGACACAACCAGACCAACAAAAATACCCAAAACAATTCAATTCAATTCGATTCAAGTCAGTTAAAATAATTTATTTTTGACATTTGAACAACAATTTTGTGTTTTTTTTTGTTTTGTTAGTGGAACGAATTTCCTCTATTTCAACACTAACCAGTGAAAAAAACTAAATTTGATGATCCTCATCATGATGATCAACCCAAACACAGATCAGGAAATTTTTTTTTCACTGAAATTAATTTTAAAGCTTTCAATTGCACTTGCACATTGACATTGTCTGTTTGGGTGTAAATAGCCAACAACAACAACAACATAAAAAAGCCAATGACATTCGAAAATTCTTGATTCTGGAACAATTTTGAAAAAAATAGAAAAATAAATTAAATTGTGAATGGATAAAAATCAAGAATAAAAAAAAATAAATTCTTCACTTTTTTCAAATGTGAAGTGTGTGTGTGTGGTGAAAGCTATTTTCTGTTCTCTGTATGTTTTTGGTGTTTTGAATTGAAAGAATAAATTCTTATAGCGAAAAAAAACGTAAACATTGCTCACGTTTTCACTATGATGTTGATGATGATGAAAATGAATCCCTGGATTCTTTCGATTCTGTGATCCATTCTAGAATCGTTGTTGTTATTGTCGTCATCGTAGCTTGCCTGTTTTTGTACGTGACACGATGATGATGATGATGAAAAAAACATAGTGATGCTGGTTCTAGAAAAAAAAATTTAATGGCAAAACATTCATCCCATCTCTTTATTCTTATGAATCGTTTTTTTTGGTGAAAATAAAATTCTTTTTTATTGGTTATTTTTATCATCATCATCGCTCGTTGCTTAAGTAATACGTGTTTTTTCATTTTCATCATCATCGTTATTGGAATTTGTGTTTTTTGTTTGAAACAATAAAAAAAATAAAGAAATTGATGCTTGCTAAAATTTTTGAAATTATTCTAGTTGTTTTTCAAAACTAGAGCTAAACCTGGCATATTAGGGTTAGAGATTCAATGGTTTTATTTGGAAAAATCCTTATGGTGTTTTTTCTGTTTTGGTTTGGTTTGGTTTGATTGAAAAAAGCTGAGGGATGATGCTTACATAATCAAATGAGATGAAAGTGTGAGATGGATGGATGGATAGATAGAGAGAGAGAGAATGATTATGGTGAACAAAAAAAAAGTCACATGTGGTACCCAAACAAAAAAAACTTGGCTAAATTCTAAAATGTGTTGACAACAGCAAAAAAAAGAAAAAACGATGGATGAAATTTCAATCAAAAAAAAAGTGACGACAGGGTTTTTGTTTTGTTTTGTTTCGGTATCCAAATTCTATGGCCAAATAGAAAAACGAAGAAAACGAAGAACAAAAACACACGATTCTAGAATATTCTATTTATGACACTATTTTTTTATTCTGTTTGGATAATCAAATTCTCTTTTTTGATTATCGAATTGATTGAATTAACCTGTGTGCGTACATGTGTCTGTTATGGTGTGTAACAAATGAATCCTATTCTTTACCAAAAAAAAAGGGATAAATAAATAAATAAAATTCAATTTCAATATCCAAAATTGTTGTTGTTTTCAAACTTTCAAATTGATGCAAGAAAATTTTCATTGAAATTCAAAAAAAAAAAAACGAAACGAAAAAATTCTTTCTTTTCTTTTATCCCCAAATACAGCTGGTGATGAAATTTCCATTATCCAACCTGGCCTTTTCAAATACACACACACACGCATAATGTAATAAGCTTAAACCCTTTTTTTCCAACATATCATTTTTATTTTATGTGATGACACGTATCACACGTTCGAGTTATTTTTTGGGTTTTTTTTTGGTTGTTGTTGTTGATGATGATGATGATGACATCTTTCAATTACCCGAATAATAAAATGCGAAAAACAACTCTTTTTTATTTGCCAGTTTTTTCTCTATCTCTCTTTTGGTGAAAAATTCAATTCCAGAATCCAATTCTAATGCATCAAACACACACACACACAAACACATCTGAACGTTCAACTTGAATTAAAGAATTCAATTTAATTCTTATTTCTAAGAATATTCTTTTCTTTTTTTTTTTTTTGCTTCCATTCAATTCAATTTTCAAGCTGATGCTATTCTTGTGTCATTGCCATTGCTTTATTCATCCATCCATCCATCCATCGGTATTGGAGCTCAGAAAAAATGAAAAAAGCAAAAAATGTTATGCATCGTGTGTATGTATGGTACACTCTGAAATATCAAATTTGGCGTTTTTCCTGAACACAGAGAGAATAACGCCCGTTATATTCTCTGTGTTTTGGTTGGAAAACAGTTTTTTCTTTTCGACTATAATATTCTCTCTTTTCTTTTCGTTGAATTCTGTGTGTACATTTTCTTCTTTCATCACCATCTTCTTATTCTATTCTATTCTATTCTTTTGTTTTGTCTTGTCTTGTGTGTTGTGTTTGTTTTCGGTTGTCTATTCTGTAGCTAATTTGCATAAATATTAAACTTTTTTCTTTTCTTTTCTTTTTTCTGATTCTTTTGAATCTATTTTTTTCCTATTCTTCTTCTTCTCTGATGATGATGATGATGATATTGACTGTGATTCTTTCAGTTTCGTTTTTTTGTTTTGTTTTTCGTTTCGGCTGTCGTCATCGCCATCACCATCATCATTATTATTGTCATTTGCTAGGAGCTTTTCGATTTTCAATGAAAAAACGAAAATCGAAAAAATCAACGGTTGTCATTCAATGAATGTCTAGAAATTGGATCGAAATTAACGAAAAATTCGATATCTGATGATGATTTTCTATTTCTACCGTAACGGGTCCATTTCTGTAATTGATGCTGGTGGTGGGCGTCATTTTTTTGGCGTAGGTGGGTGTGTCTAACAAACAAACAAACAAAGTGAATAAAATAAACAAACTTTCAAACATTTTTTTTTGATTTTGAAAAAAAATCTTTTTTTTTCATCATCAGTCAGTCCAGTCAGTTTGTTTTTTTATAGGGAAAAGTTTGTTAGTTTTTTTTCAAACAAACATCTTTTGTTGTTGTTGTTTTTGAAAATGTTTCCGGAAACTTTTTTCTCTATCTCTAGTTTTCTTTCTTTCTTTCTCTTTCATGTCAACATTGACAATTTCTATTTCGATTTTTTTTCAGTCGTCATCATCATCATCAATTGAAATGGAAAATCAAATCACCAAATTTGAACAGAGAAAAAAAAACATTATCAATGTTGATGATGATGATGGCAATGACAAGGCGCCCAACTGGAACGTTTCATCAATGATGATGATGATGATGAAAAAGATAGAAAATTATTTCAACAACAACAACAACGAAAAAATTTGACAACAAAAGAAAATTCAAGAATTTTTTATTTTTGAATGTTTGAAGAATGAACTGAAAATTTTGACAAAAATTTTTCAACATTCTATTTGAACAACAACATTTTTCATCGACATCAATGGATGATGACAACAATAATTTGATTCAAAGTCCAAACGAAGAAGTTGGAAGAAAGAAAAAAAAATAAAATTATTGATTTAACGATAGTGAGAGAATGAAGAGAATGTAGAAAGAATTCTTTTTCAACAATCGATAATCAAATGATGAAATTTTTTCTATTTGGCTCCAACTTGGTTTGATTTTTCATTCATTTGAAAGTTCATTGATTTTTCGAAAAGAAGAAGAAAAAAAGTTGAATTTTTTTTATCCAGTTCATGAAAACGATGCATCGCACACACGATTTGATAAAAGGAAGGAAGGAAGGAAATAATGATTGTGTATAGAATTGAAAATTATTCAGTTTTCAATTCAATTCACAATATCTGCAAATAAGAAAACAAAAATTTGATGAATGAAAAGATTTTTTTTCTGTCTCCATCTTTATCATTTTTTCGGTTTTTTACTGAAGAAAATTTTCTTTGAAAAATTTTGAAATTTCACTTGCTTTTTGTTTGTAAGGATTCAAACAACAGAAATCCAAAAAATCCGACTGACCGATTGAAATGAAAATGAAATGAATTTTCTTGCTGGCAACCAGAATCCAAATATATTTTTTTTTTTTTTGGGTTTGATGTCAAATACGTGCCCGTACACTTAATGACCAAAAATGATCATTTTTTATTGATTTCAAACACAAAAAAAATACTCGATATATCTATCTATGTTCGTTTGTTTGTGTTTATTTCTGATTATTGTTATTGTTTTTTTCCGTTTTTCGTTGGTTGTTTCGAAAATTCATTCTATATCATATGGTCCATTGATCTATCCATACTAGCCATTCATTTCATTTCATTTGATTTTTATTCGATTTGTTTTCTGTTTTCGACCAGATAAACAATATTACACCCACACACACACAAACAAATGAAAGGGGCAATGAAAAAATTCAATTCAATCGATTGGATTTACAATGGAAACCAGTCAACAACAAAAAAAACAATGAAAATAGGCAACAAAATAACCAATATCGACAAACACGCACGTACAAAAAACTAAAACGAAAACTAGCCGGATTTCAAACAACAAAAAACATTCATTTTTATTGTCATCATTGATAATGATTTTTCGGAATAAACAAAATAAATTCATGATGTCAATAGTGTTGTTGTTGCTGACCATGACGGTAGAAATAGTTTACCCTTATGTTTTAGTGTATGGTATGTGTCCATTTTCAAATAAATTATTTCGATTAATATAATTTTCCATTACAATTCATTTTGTTTTTTTTTTTTGCAAAATATTCTTCAAATTTACAAATTCAAACCTTTTGTTTTCAATGCAGATAGATATGACAATCTTTTTCTTTTTTTTTTTTTGATTATCAAAAAAGGATGATATCGTATTTGACACGTGCGATTGACAGTCAACCAATCATACAATCAATATACACAAAGAATACGTGCTTCCATTCAATTATCTATCAGCTTTGTTTTTCTTCCTTATTAGATTTTTCCTAGATCAAAGCAACCAACCAAAATAATGATGCTGATAGTGTTTTCCCGTAGTAAATATTATTGATTAGTGTTAAGGCAATTTTCATATTGTGGTTGTTGGTGATGTGTGGATGGCAGTTTGTCCAATGTAATGACCAAAATGGAATAAACATCCATCCAATTCCTCCCACACACATACAGACCAAACTATCATTTTTTTTGGGTGACAAATATCTGTATGTGATATATAACGTTTGATATGACTGTCATTTTGTTATTGACGTACGCGTGTATTATATTCGTATATTTCCCTCCAAACAAAAATAATAAGTCAATTTTGCCCATCTCTTTCTCTCTCTATTGAATAATGATAATAATGATGATGATTATCATCGGGAAAAAAACAAAAATGTTACGGTTTGTTTGCTTGCTGCTGGTAACTTAAAACGTTAAAAATTACCGAAATAAAATGAATGAATGAATGGAAAATCTGATTGGTTCCGGTTTTATCATTATCATCATCATCAAACCAAAAACTATGAATGTAGATAAAAGAAAAACACAATTCCAAATTCATAATTGATGATCTTCAAAATTGGCTATGACAATAGCGAAACTGAAATTTTTTTTTTATTTTGATTTTTGAAAGACAAAAAAAGTAAAAGAATCAGCGATGCCTTGTTAACAACAATAACAACAACAATGACAAAACAATATCGATATGACTGACTCATCATTGAAAAAAAATGGATTATTGATGGCAATCAAAGACCGAATGAAATTGAAATTGATTGATTATCTCTCTCTCTCCCTCTCTGTTATCATCATTAGTATCAAATAATAATCAAATATTTTCATTCAATTATATTACTTCTTTGCGTAAAATCCATAGTAAGAAAAATATGATTTTAATCTCTTTTTGACTGATTACAATTGATTTATGATAAAAACAATCAAAAAAGAAATGATCCATCCATATCAATAATGATAATACATTCGCAATTTTCATTATTATTTTTTCAATGTCTTTCTGTCTGACCAAGCACACAACAACAAAAACAGAAGAAAATAACAGAATACAAAATTTTTTTTTTTTGACTGAAAACAAAAATTCAATGAAATATTAAAATGTTGTTTTCGCTGAAAGTAATAAATTAGATCTAATTACAGGTTATGGTGTAAAACGAACAAAGTGAACAGAACAAAACAACAAAATCTTTTGCCCCAAATTATTTTTTATTCAACATAGTGTGTTTTGAAAAAAAAACGTCAATTTGGAACGAAAATATTTTTGTTGTTGTTTTTTTTTCATTGATTCTTTGGGATTTTTTTGGCTTCGGTTTGATGGTGATGATGGAAGAAAAAGCAGAGAGAGAGAGAAGAAGATATCGAAATCATTGATCAGGTATAAATAGCCAATTTATACTTTTTAAAAATGACGATGATCGTCATCATTGAAACAACAACAAAAAATTTTGTGAAATCAACTAAGGTGAGGCTAGGCTTGGCTTAAGTTTGGCTTCACTTGACTTGACTTGAAAAATGTTGTTGCTTGTTATCAATATTTTATTCTACGTTTTTTTTCTAAGTAAGAATTTTTCCGTTTTTGTTGTTGTTGTTTATATTGAATTCTTGTTTTTTTTTCTGTTTTGATCCATTATCAAAACAGAAAATTAGTATAGCCAATCCCAGATATCATTGTGTAACAAATTTTGTTGTTGTTGTTCGAAGATTTTAACAACAACAACAACAAAATTAATCCACTTAATTAATAGTTGAATGAAAACAAAAAAAATCCTAATAACATAGATTCAGAGATTTAAAATTTTTTTTTAGATTTTCTTTTCGATTATCAACTTGATCAATCAATCGGTGTGTTTGTCAAACTTGGGTTAAAATAGCCGGGAAAAATGACCAACAAAAAACAAAATAAAATTCTGCTGGTATCCAAACTAATCACAATCGTTTGCTGTTGTCATTCTATAAAAGACCCAATATAAAAGCCGACCATTATCATCATCATTATCGTTATATACAGAGAAAAAAGTTTGGTGAGAAACCAAAAACGATCAAATATCGTCAATTGGAAACTGAAAATCTAATGATGATGATAATGATAATTATATTTGGTGTGTCAATGTTTCAAACATAAATATTATTCACAAAAACAAAAACAAAAAATGATAATGATAATATCTATTTCTACACTTGATCATTTTCGTTTTTCTTTTGTTTTTTTTTTTGACGACGGTTTTCCAATTTCATCATCATCATCATCATCACCAATCCATCTGCCTTGGTTCGCATAATAGTCCTGAAAAACAAAACAAAAAATATGTAAATGTAACTTGTAAGGCGTTTTTTTTCATTATTTGCAGAATAATCACATTCACAAATGGTTAACTTGTTAGATTGGTAAAAGGTGTTTTTTGTTGTTGTTGTTGTTGTGTTTGTTTGATGTGGATTACAACCAAAAAAATAGATATATTTCGATTGTATCGTTCGATATCGATAGGCGTATGTTTTTTGTTTGGTTGTTTTGTTTTTGGTTCCAAAAATAATAGTTATTTAATTGCTATGTTTGTCTTTTGTCAATTTTTTTTGGTTTTTGTTTTGTTGTTTTGTTTACAAATTTCCATTTTTCCCCCTGTTTATTTCAATCTTTTGTTTTTTTTCTCTGATATCCGAATGTGAAAATGGAATCTGAATCCAAACACGAAATCTATCCATATCGATTTTAGTTTTGGGATTTTTGTTTCTAAGGAATTTTTTCGATAGAAAAATATTCATGGATATCACGCAAATCTATTTTTTGTTTATAGCGTCAGATTATGAATATGAATATACCGAAAGAAAAATCTCAAAACATTTTCAATGATTTCTTCATTCATTCATTAAAAAATCAAATTCAATCATAGTAAAATCAATTGAATGATTTGAACAATCAAAACAGACAAAAAAACGATTTTTAGATTTCATTTATAGGGGTTTCACACTAGCAGCAATGTGAATGAAATATTTCAAATGCAATATTTCAGTCCATAAGGCTGAAATGTAGTGAAATATTGCATTTGAAATATTTCATTCACATTGCTGCTAGTGTGAAACCCCTATTACCCAATTTCTAATTGTAGTACCATATAATTTACCTGTCTAAATTGTCGCATCCATATCATCATCATTGTAAAATAATAATAATAATGATGATGCCTAAAAGATAATCATTACATGTCATGTCATTACACATACATCTAAATTTTTCTTTTCTAAAATTTAATTTACGTTTAAAAACAAGAAGAGAAAAAAAATTCATTCATTCATTGAATCAATCAAGTTGTTTCATCAACAACAACAACAACATCTAAATATTATTATTTGTTGCTTCGATTCTATTCTATCATCATCATTATCATTCATTTCAACCAACAAAAATGCCGGGCATTTTTTATCATCAACAAACCAAAACTGAAGAAAAAAAAATTGAATGAATAAATGAATGTGAATAGTATGCAAATTTACGTACGCGCTATGTATGGTATACGCGATTGACTTGTTTATATCTTTGCTATCTTCACTGTGTGTGTGTGTGTGGCTTTGCATAAATTTGAATAAAATTTCAATAATATTTATTACAAATTCAGTGTATCTATCTGTCTATGTTGTGTTATTTGCCATAAGCACATGATCAGTGTTAAAATAGTGAAAAAATAAATTTTTTCAAATTCTCCATTCACAGAAAAAAACAACAACAAATTAATGCAGAAAAAAATATATATTTTTCACTTGTAGATTTGATTTGGTTAAAGTTTTCTCAAAAAATTCAAATTCAGATTTTCCCCCTTGTATCCGATTGATGATGATCATGATCCTGATGATGACGATAATTGATTAATCGATGGTTAACCTCCTTCCTGATTATTTACTAATTTTTTGAAGTGAACAAGACAGAAAAACAACAACAACGGACAACAAACTTGTTGCATATTTGAATGTTCAAGAATTTCACAGGCTAAAAAACATGATGGAATATGATTCGATGAAAATCCCTAATAACAAATATTTCAGATTTTCAAAGACGCAGAGTAAAAAAATAGCAAATAAGTTTGATCATTGAACCGATGTTTGGAATAATCAAATCGATTGAATTGTTGATGATATGACATTTCATTTCATTTGATTTGATATGATGATGATCTGATTCAATCAAAATTATTTTCACTTGAATAATAATCATAATGTGATCTTTCTTTACAAGTTTACATCATTACATTTCTCTGGATGGCCACCAATGAATGAAATGAAATTGTCTTTTTATCTGTAAATTCATTGTATGATTAGAATTTGATGATGATGTTTTTTACATTGATCACTTAACACAAACAGAATCTAATTCCAATTGAAAATTGTAATAGATTTCATTTCAAATTCAAATCAGAAAAAAAATGTCATCATCTCCAAATAATTCTTATGTAATAGTTTGATCATAGTGATGATGTTTAGATTAGATTTTTTTTCAAATCAATGCTGGAAAATTCATTGATTCACTTGTCACATATTTTTCTTTACTTTCTTTTTTTCTTCGGTCATCAAAACATTATGTTCGTTTCAGATGTGTGTTCAAATCCAGAAGAAAAACAAAAAACAAAAAATGTCAACCACTATTCGTTCACATATAATCAATCTTGTTTTTGCAAGAAACGAAAAAAATGATGTTCGATGATATGAACCGTAAATTATCATCAACATTATTATCAAAAAAGATTAAAAGAAACTTGTCACGAATAAAATAGAAAAATTCTGAATCCTAATGACTTTTTCTTATTCATTCATTTATTCTGGAAACAAGAATCTGGATCTGTTTTTTCTTTTCTTTTTTTTCGTTGTTTGTCATCATCGATTTGATCTGATGTAATCCAAACATATAAACTAAATGAATCAGTGAATGATGTGATGGTTAAGACAACCAAATGTATTTGATAATATTTGTGAATGAAATGAAAAAAAAACCAAATCAAACACACACAGTGAATCCATTCATCCGTTTATTATATCTGATCAGAGAAAAAGAATATAGTTTTTTTCGATTCTTCGGTTCTATGAACAAAGATTATTATTATTATTATTATTCTTCGAGGAAAGAGAGAGAAAAATCTAATCTTGATCATCATCAGAATAACGTCTTATATAATAATGATGATGATGATGATTGGATGAAATTTGTCGATAGTTTTTTTCGTTTTGTTTTTTGATCTAGCCCACGCACACAAACAGAATCCACCATTAGTGAATGAGGATGATGATCGAAATGTAAAATTTTCCAACAATGTTGCTGTCGATGAAGAATCCTAGAATATAAAAAACAGAAAAAGTTAATCAAACTAAGTAAACATACACACTCATTCGATTTTCTATAAGGTTCCAATTGGAACAACAACAACAACAACCAAATAAATAAATAAATAAATGAAAATAATGATGATAATAAACCAATTCGACTAACCCTCAATAACAACAACAGCAAGAATAAAATAAAAAACAACTTTTGGCTAAAGATACAAATTGAAAATGAATGTTGTTGTTGTTGTTCATTTTGTACGACCAACAACAACAACAACAAAAAAAGGTTCATCAAAATAATTGCCTAAATAACGAAATCAAATGAAATGAATTTTTCTATTTAAGCATCTTTATTTTATCGTTTTGCTTTTTAGTTTCATTTCATTTTCCTTTTTATATTTATCCTATGTTATTTTACTTGGTAAAACCAGCAACAACAACAGAAAAAATTGAAATAAATTCATTTCAAACAATGAAAAAAAGACATAGGCAGACGATAAGAGAAATGAAAATAACTATAAATTATTCGGGATTATTTCGACAAACAAATGTACATTGGAAAAAATGAAATGAAATGAAAGCGATGATAACCAATTTTTTTTTCACCAAGAAAAATCCATAGATTTTCAATTGTTAATGTTTTTTCTCCAGTTTGCTACTTTATTTCAAAAAAAAAAAAATTTAAAATTCAATTGATTCTTACTCACTCACTTTCTTTCTGTTGAAAAAAAATCCATTATGACCCAAGAATGACCAATGGATGTTGACCATCATCACCATCAATATCATTGTCCATTATCATATTGAATATATACAATATATATCTATTGATTCAAGGGTCAGTTTCTTTCTTTTCATTTTTGTTTCTTCCTCTCTTTTTTCAATCCAGGGTTAATTGTATTTGCTTGTTAATACTGTCTATCTGAACTATTCTAAACCAGTGAAAAAAATTCAATTTAAAGTTTAAATTTTTTCTTTCTTCAAAATCTTATTATTAATGGAATCCATGAAATGTCATCATCATCATTATTATCATGTGTGTGTGTGTGGTGACAATGTGGCAAAAACCATAAAGAACATTATAAAATCGTATTAAGGATTAACATTAGAATCAAACAGACACACACAGACACACACAAGATAATGTTATCGAAATGAAAAAAATGTCATTTTTCTTCTCTGTTTATTTTCACCCAAGCTATTATATAATATGATATGATTTTCAACCAAGTCGACAATATCGATTTAATCTTTGATATCATCATCATCATCTTATGATGATTTACGAGTTTTTATTTTTCTTTCGGGGCTTTCTATTTTGGGTTAAAAATAAAATCAAAAAATTTTTTCATTTTTTTTTCAAATGAAATTGACCAGATACTGAAAATGAATCCGAAAAAACTGTATGTGTTTGCGGTCTATCAGGAGGCTTTTGGTTAACTATAAATGTGAAAAATTTTTCTGGTTTAATAACCGAAAGTTAACACTATTAACCACCACTATCATCATCATCATAATCATCATTATGATGATAGTGGTGATGATTAAAAGCGTTTAGCACATTTTGACTTTTTGTTTTCCTGCCACACAAAAATATTATCTTTTCACAATATGATCAATGACAATCATCATCAACAACAACAGCGCGATATTTGGCACGTGGCCAAAAAATAAGGCGTGCGTGTGTGTGTCAAATAATAATAATAGAAAAAAATATTTCGAAAATTGAAAAAACGTGAAACTATTTATCCATCATAATCATCATCATCATATGGAATATGATTCTCAATAATAAAAGAAAAATCTGAAACCACCATCATCATCATGATTGACTAAAAATCTATCATATTTAGTCAAATACACACGTGACAAATATATACAATATTGTAACTGTATCGTTTTTTTTCGAGAAAATTTCTCTTCCGAAAAAGTGATAAATGTTTTTCCTAAAAGATTGATGTGTGTGTGTGTGTGTGTAAAGATGCGAATGATTATTGTGATGACACGTGATGATTTCTGTTTTTTCTTCTTCAAAAGTATACTTTTTTCAAGTTTAAATTTCATATTTTCTTTTCAATGTTTTTTGTGGCTGGCCAATCATAAAAATCAAACCAAAAAAAAACAAACTTGATTCAAGGTGCCGAAATGATTTTGGATGGTTGTTGAAAACATGAAAAAAACCAAAAACCAAAAATTTATTCATTTCGGAAAACCACAATCATAATTTTGCCACGAGCCAATTTCATCTGATAATGATGATGATTATTCAATGAATAAATTTTGTTGGTATTTTTTCCTTTCGTTATGAAAATAAAAGCTTAATGTTTTTTTCTTTTTCTCTGTTGTTGATTGGCGGCAAAATTTTATTTTTTTTTCTTTAAAACGATGTTCGCGTGCTAAAGAATCCGGTAATAATAATAAAATTGTCTAAGATTGAAATAAAGTGATGAAAGGAGTAAGCGCCAGAAATATTTAAAAAAAAATGAAAAAAAATCTTGTTAAGTAAAAGAAAAAACAGAAAAAAAACAGAAAAAAATATCCATATGTTATAAATGTCAGAAACACACAGAAAATACACTTGACTTGAAATAATTGATAATGATAACCATTGGATTAAATTGAAAATGAAAATGATGCTTGCTAATAATGATAAACAAATATCCATACAGATACAGTGAGAGAGTAGAATATTATCATCATCTTTTTGCCGCATCTCCGGTCTATTTCAAAGTCTCTTGGTTTTGGTTTTGGTTTCGATTTGAACCATAAATTATCTGGAAACAACAATTTTGAAAAACGAAAAAAAAATGAAAAAAATATTTGAAATAAAAGGATTAACCAGCCAAACCAAACCAAACCAAACAAAAAAATTGTCCATAAACAGAAAAACGTCCAGAGAACAAAAATCATTATTATTATTATTCAATCAAAATACATAATTGGTTTATTTATTTTTTTGGGTGATTTCATTGATAAATTGTAATGTGGAGAAAACCATGGATGTTTGTCCATAAGTGTGTGTGTGCATATGATCAGATTATTCTGATCATGATGATCGTGAAATAAAAATCACGCCTTTTGTGTGAAAATCAACAACAACAACAACATGGTGAACAATGAAAAAAAAATGTCAAATGCACATGACATTTACTAAAACGAAAAAGTAATGATCTTGATGATGATGATGATGATGATGACACATACAGAAATTCAAAATCTTTTGATCATACACAAAAGGCGTTATTTTTTTCCCTCTCTCTTTGACTTGATATTTGGACATTCATTCATTCATTTCATTGATGCAACGTGTTTGTCCTTTGTTTTTCTGTTTCTGTTGTTAGCTTTATGGATTTAGACAATTCAATTTGATGTGCGTGAATATTTCTTGAAAATCACTTACTTTTTTTTGTTTTCATTCATTCAATTTTCCTTTTTCTAATGTTAATATTATTTTGATTATGATTATTATCTTTTTGATTTTCGTTCAAATCGAGAAACCCAGAAAAAAAACTCTGAAAATCCAAATGTATAGTAGTAGAAATGTTTTGTGTGTGTGTCAAAACAAGAATAAAGATTCTGAAAATGAAAATGTCAAACTTAAATTGATTGATTACATATTCGGATAGATGCGATTATATTTAGTTGTTGTTGGTGGTGGTGGTGAAAAAACAGAATCTCTATGAATGTTTGTCGTTGTTTGCGGTAGTTTTTCCTTTTTCATTGATAAAACAAAAAAAAACTCATCACAAACGCACAGTGAGATAAAGAGAGAGAGAGAGAGATTCAAATGACTCTTGACTTTATTGGATTTTTTTTTTTGTGTTTGTTTTATTTGATGCTCCAATCTCTCCCCTCACCATTATAGATCCATTTAAATTTCGATTTAAACCATCAATCAATCAATCAAGAGAGAGAGATTGATAAAGAACCAAAACAAAAATCCAATAAAATGACTTTACAGTACTGTTGTTTTTTTTATTTGATAAAACTTTTTTGATCGAATGAAATCGATATGATGATGAACAGCATGTGTGTGTCATTTTGTTGAAAATTTTCATTGTACTTAGTTTCGTGAGATTCGTATTAAAAAAAATGAAAATTTGTGTCGTTGTTTTCTTTTCATTTGATCAAAATCTCACATTAAGATTTCGAGTTTTTTTTTCGTTTTTTGGTCAACATTATTCAACAACAACAACAACCGAAAATAATTACAGGTTTTGCTGACCAAAAAAAAACCAAAAATCATTTGTCTAATTCTTCTGGTTCTCATCATTCATTCATTGAATTGAATGTTTTTCTTGCTTGCCGGATGGTTTTCAAAATCACACTTAAAAGAAGAATTTTTGAGATCGAAAATGACAATTATCATCATCATCATTTCTATACTATGTAATTTTATCGTTTTGTTTTTTTGTTTTTCAAATGTTTCCTATTGAAAATAGTAATGATAATAACCGGTGTTTTTGTTTTTTCTTAATCGAAAATGATTAAATTTGAATAAAATACGATAAACGTTTACAATAATAGCTATATGTTTAGCTATTTGAATGGCCTATTATTTATTTTTTTTTAAACAAGAAAAACGTGCAATTTTTAAGATAAACTTTGTCGTTTATAAACATCTTTATTTTTATAATTAAAAAAATCAATGTGAATCAACAAAAACAATCAGCAATCAACGTAGAAAAAAAACCATTGAAAAATCTATGAAATAATAATCAATAATTCATCAATGAACTTGTTTGAACGATAATTTTGTCGCGACTCGAAAAAAAAAGAAAAAAAAATAGTCATCATCATCATCATAATAATAATCTTTATGATGACTGGAGTAAAACAAATAAACAAACAGAATGAATTCTGTTTGCATAAAGAACCAAGAAAAAGAAAAAGAAAAAACCAAATGTAAAATAAGTCTGAAGTGTGGTTTATCACCTTTTTTTCTTTTGCTTTAAAAAATTTTCTTTATTTTTTTTTGTTGTCGATGATATTCATATGATGGTGATGGTTATATTTCATTTTTTTTCATCGTCGTTTGTTTTGGATGTTGTCAAATGTCGATCTCTAAATGTCGAACTATATGTTTGTCTCGACTCGACTCGAATGATAATAATAATGATGACCAAAAAGAAACCAAAGAAAAACAGAAAAAAATGATAATAATAAATGATCATAGAAGAAGCAGCAAGAAGAAAAAACTTTTTTATTTTCATTGCTGACTTGCTGGCTAGCTTGATTGAATTTTCCTTTTCTCCTGCAATCATATCCTTCTTCTTCTTCGTCTTCTTCAATCATCATCCATTAAAGTTTTTTTTTTTGATTCCATTCCATTACGGATATAGTGATTTAGATGAATTTTTTTACTTTTCTTTTAAAAAAATGATAAAAAATTTGTAATTTTCTTTGCCAAAAAATGTTTATGTCGATGTGTCTCGGTGTGGGTGTCAAATTGATTAGGAAAAACAAAAAAAATTCATAAATAAAACATTCAGATATGAATGTCATCATCACCGATAACATTTGAATTCAGCTTTTGTTTTGGACAAAAAAAAACAATAATGTCCACTAATAAAAAGTAATGAAGAAAATTAAAACAATCGATCGATCGATCTGTGTGTGTGTGAATGCAAATTTTTGCTGTCGAGGTTATTGTTGATGTTCAATTTTTTTTCATTTTCTTGAATAGAAAAAAAAATCTTTGATGATAATCATCGTCATCATCATCATTTTTTTGAGTAATTATCATTATCATCATCATCATAATGATGGCCATAATGATGATAATGATCAATATGATAATTTCTTTACTTACCTGCCATTATTCATTATTGTTGTTCATTAAAAAGAATCGATCGGTTCGATCAACTTTATTTTTTTTGACTGTGTGTCGATCGAATAATGATGATGAGGACGGCTATTTAAACACAATCAACGACAATGATTAAGCAAGATTTTCTTCTTCTTTTTTTCTCTCTTGATGTGATCACAAATTATGTAAATTTTTTTGAAAGATTTCTTTAGAAAATGGCGACCATTTCTACCCCGGTTTTAATAATTACGAAACTTTTACAAAAATCAATTTTTATTATTATTTCAAAAAATCGATACGATTTTTAATTTGATTTGAATAATCAAAAGAAAAAAAAATGATTTTTTTGCACCGATTTTTGTTTTTGCTTCAATGTTTTTTTTTGTTGAAAAAAATTCCGTTTGAAGAGAAAAAAAAACTTATAAAGAATCCATAAATGATGATGATTATTTTTTTTAGTTGAAGAATGGAGAAAAAAAATCACAATATTTACATATATCGATAATAAATGATATGTAAATGATTTTTCCAGCCAACGAAAAAAACGAAACTATTCAAATCATCATTATGGCTAATCGGTATTTCTTTCTTCGTTTCGCTCAATATTGTTTGCTTGTTTCAAATCTCATAACGATAATGATGATTAGAGAATACCCAGAATCAAAAAAAAACTGAAAAGAAAAAAATTTCCCGTTAAAATTTATATTGATTTTTTTTTTTGGTTGAAGAAAATTTCTCATCATCATCATAATCGAATTTTGATTAAAATGATAATCATTGTTTTTTTCTCCTACAAAGATAATGATAATTACAATGTCATAATCATTTTTGGAATTTTAAACTTTAATTTTATTTAATGATCATAATTTTTTGTTGTACTGGTTGTCTATTCTTCTAGTTACAAAGTTTCAAAACAAAACAAAAAATTAAACAATTGAAAAAGTTTTCATTGAAATGAAATTGGATAACTAAACCGTGAATGATCTCTTATCTCTCTCGATGATTGGCCAAAAGAATTTTGGCGACTATTTTTACATCATTCACATTCACATTCTTTTTACTATTTTGACTGCATCTTTTTCATCATTTTTGCCAATCTTATTGCATCATCACCAACATCATTCCATTCCATTCTATCTCTATCTTTTTTTTTCCTTTATATATTTCATTTCATTTCAGTCTTTCCTTATTTTATTTTTCGTATTTTTCTTTCATCATCATCATCATCGTAGTCATCTTCTTTGTCGACACAAACGAACGTTGTGTGTGTATTTCCACTCGGGACTAATTTGAAATTATAATGAGAAACGATCGAAACGAAACGAAACGACTTGCTTCGTTCTTCTTCTTTTTTTGCTTTTTCTTCTGGTTTAGTTTCAGAGTATGGTATTCGGCGTTTTTTTCTTTTTCTTTTTTTTCGACTTTCTTCGTTTGGATTTCATTTTGGCCCATCTTCTTCGTCTTCGTCGTTGCTGTTGTTGTTGTTGATGTTAATGGTTCGAGTGTTTTCCATTGCCAACATTCAGTAAAATACAGAAAAAAGCAAACTAACTCAACATTCAAACACAGAGAAAAAAACGAAAGAATAAAAGAAAAATATCAGCGAAAAAAAAAGAATAAAAGTGGATGATGATGATGATAGTGATGAAGAAAATGAAGAAAAAAACGAAGCGAAACGAAACAAAAACTAAAAAATAAAAGAAAAAGAAAATGGAAAAGGAACCAAACGAAGAAAAAATAAAGAAAAAAAGTCCCTGAACCAAATGGAACCAATAGAGAGCGAGAGAGAGAGAGCTTCTTTTGCCAAACTATCTTTCTTTGTTCATCTTTGGTCGGTTTTTCATCATCATCATTTTGGTCTTCGTCGTTGTTGTTTTTTTTTCTTCGTTTTGTTCCATTTGGAACGGAACGAGATGAACGAGAAAAATTCCGTTTTCATTATTTTTCCTTCTTTCATTCTCTTTCACTATCTTATTTTATAGAATAAATCGGAACATTTCAGAAGAAAATATAGTGACTTTGCCTTTTCATTCATTCATTCAACAATTCTCTGATGATGATGATGGCGCCAACAACACAAGATGTGTGCTATGATGATAGATTTTGTAATAATTTTCTTCTTTCTTTTTATATTGCCTTTATCATCATCGTTGTCTTCGTTGTTGAATTTTTCATTGTAAAAGTTTTACAGAATCAGCAATGATGATGATGATGATGAAGCGAATAAAATAAAATAAGAAAAAGAATAAGGATTTTGCAATAGTTTTAGTGTGCAGTGTTTTTTTTTTCTTCAAATAAAAAAGAATATAGTGATGATGATGATGATAAAGATGATTTTTTCTTGGCTGTTTGTTTGAGATTTGATTTTTTTTTTTGTTTGTTGAAAAATGTGATTTCATTTTTTCATTTTCTTAAGTTAACAAACAGAACTCTAGATTCAGGATTCTGTATCTGACTGATTGGATGATACGAAAAAAAAAAAATGATAATCCACTGAATCAGATAGATGGCAGCACATGTCATACATATTTTCGAAAAACTTATTGGTTTTTGTTATTTTTCTTTGTTCTATTTCAACAAAACCGCCAACAAAAACAAAAACCAAATCTAATCTAAATATCCGTGATTATTACCAAATCGAATCGAAAATTTATTTATCACACGACAAACACGACAATATAATTGATGAAATTCAAAATGAAACATAGGTTAATGAATCATAAATTCGTTGAAAAATTTAAAAAAGAAAGATAAGATTAGATAAGATAAACAAAAATATACATACAAACAAACATAATGATTATGATGATGATCATTTTGAATTCAAATCAGAAAAAAACCTAAGCAAATTTTTTAAAATCAAATTTAAACACTTTGATGCTAATTCAATGATGATGATGATGATTGAAAATGAAAATGACTGATTATCATCATGATCATCGTGGCTATAAGGAAAAGATGTCCACAGAAAAATTTCTAGATAGATTTTGTTGTTAGTTTTTCTTTCGAAAAAAATATATGTCATTTCAAAGAAGCAGCAGCCACATTTAATCAAATCACCCATTCAAAATTATTAGATTTTTTTTTCTTAAGATGATGATCAGGATAATGATGATGACCATATCCATGATTTGGGTTGACAATTTTTTTTTCTCGAATGGTTACTACGTTGCTATTTCATGATTTTGGGTTGACAATTTTTTTTTCTCGAAAATCATAACCAATCATTTGTCGATTTGATAGGGATAATCCTTTTTGGGGGTGGTGAATGAAGGTTTGATATTTTCAACAAACGCAAATCAAAATTTGATTTGATTAAATGATTGTCATCATCATATGTAATAAAGGGAAAAAACCACGAAAGATTTTATCAAAGCAAAAAAAATTTCCAGACGACGACGATGAAAAAAAACAAAAATTTTCCGAAAAAGATTCTTTTGATTCTTTCAACAAAAATATATAAAGGATAACGACGACGACAACCATTTGTCGTCGTTTTCATCATCATCATCATCGTCGTCGTCGTCAGCATCGTTATCTTTTCGTTCGTTCAATGATGATGATCAATTCAAATTCAATTGGAAATGTCATTTTCAATTCACGGAAGTTTATTATCATCATCAAACATTCAAAAATTGTTTGCCTTACCATCATCATTTTCTTTTGGATGATAAAATGTAACGTTATCAGTCTAGAACAGTGATTCTCAACCAGTGTGCCGCGGCACTTTAGTGTGCCGCGAAATTCTGAAAATGCAACTGTTATATATTTAAAAATTTTAAAATTGTGCCGCGACAACAAAAAGGTTGAGAATCACTGGTCTAGAATGATGATATTCAAGTGTGTTGGAAGGACATTTTTAACATCCAAACAAACAAATAAACAAACATCAATCAATCAATCAATCTATCTATCTATACTATCCAAAATCAAATCTATCAAAATCTATCTTGACCATCTTTATATATATAATATATTTCAATCCTTGATTTTTTTTGTTTGTTTTTTGCTGTCTGTCATCAATGTGGACATCATCATCATTTTGTTGTTTTTGTTGTTTTACTTTTGATCTCCTTCATTCAGCTTAGAAAAAAACAACATCAGTTTAAATGTCACAATCATTTTGTTGAAAAAAATAAAGAGTGCAAGAGAGAGAGAGAAATTTTTTTTCAAAATAAAATTTTGATATCATCAAATGTCCATCGTTATTATCATCATCGTCATCATCATTAAATGTATATACGATTCATTAACAAGAAAATAAATAAAAAACGAACAGGCGTCATTGAGTCGGGAAAGAGATAGAATTTTTTTATTCATTTTTAATCATTATCCATCAATACAAACAACAACAAAACAAGTAACCAGATTCAATGATGATTAAATGAAATGAAATCTAAAAAAATTTGATTTGATTTGATTGAAATACATTGGACACACACACACCGAAAATCCTTTATCTTTTTTTTTTTTTTTTTTTTTGATGTTGATATGTCACATGTTTGGTGGTCAATGTCAATCAAAAATTAAATCAGGAAATACTTTCAATATTGAAATTTGGAAGGGAAGGGAAAAGAGTAACAAAAGTTTACCTGTATTTACTGGATTTTTTTCAAAAAAATTTTTGAAATTTATTGAATTTTTTTAAATTTAAAACAACAAAAACTAAATCCTTGTGTTTAATCCTTTCATTGAAAAAAAATTATTAACCTTTTCAATCAAAAAGCAAAAACTCTGGATAAAATTTTATTTAATTAACTAATTAATTAATCCAGTGTGTGTGCTTGCGTGTTAGAAAAAAAAGGGGAAAAATGATCATTTTCCTCTGTTTATCCTTGTGTGTTTTTCATGATGATCACATAGTGATCAAGAAAGAGTATAAAAAATCAATCAAACGATCAAAGATCAAATAATATTTTTTAATGATATAATTTGATATAATAATATTGTAGTGATAATAAGTTTTGATTATCATATTTTTCTTCTTTTGATTTTTGATTTATCAAGAAAAATCTGGGCGTCAATCAATCAATACATGTCTGATCAATGATGATGACAGTTTTACAATGTTACATTACATCATTGATAGAAGAAAATTGATTTTTTTATGGCTGTTATTTCGAACTTTGAAATTAAGCCTAAAGGAATCTTTCTTGAAAATGATTTTGTGAAACATCCGTTGTTTTTTTCTTTCTTTCTTTCTTTCTGTGACCGGGTGAATATCGTTTTGAAAAAAATTAGCAGAAAAAAATTTTCTTTCGTAAGACACAGACAGACAGACAAAATATGTAATATTTTTTGGTAACCTTGCTAGCCAATTGCGAATTGAATTAGATGGATGAATGGCCAATCATCAATCATTTTTTTGTGAATATGTTATTTTATTTTTTGCATTTTTGGTGCCGCAAGCACCGTATATTATCGTTGGCTTTTTCTCTCTGTCTCTCTCTTTCTTTGCTTTTTTTTTGCAATTTAGTTTTTCAAACTTTAGATGATGGTTCATCAGAAAGAATTAAGGAAGAAATTTGACCAATTGATCATTCATATCGGTGACCCGAGAGATTTTTTTTTTTTTTTTTTGAAAAAAACAATATCAGGTAGCTAAAATGGTGCCTAGCCCTTGAAATTTTTTCATTTTTTTACTTTGGTTTTTTGAGAAAAATTACTTCTTTTTCCAGTTAGTTAGCCTCATCAGGTGACCACAATGTTAATTAAATCATCTTTGTTTTGTTTCAGAGGAAAAAAAATGATTCAAAAAAAAGGTCAAATCAAACCAAAGAAAACAAAAACAAAAACCTAAACGTCTGGTATCGTCTAAAAAACCAACGAAAAAAAAAGTTTATTGAACCATCAATCAGTTGTCCCAATCGATTTTCTCTATTTTAATGACCAAAACAAAACAAAACAAAATATTTCTGAAACAATCAAACAATTATATTAACGATTAAAAACAATGAAAACAAAATAAACGAAAAAGAAATTACAAGTTTCAACAACAACAAGAATTTTCAAATGTTTTTTGGCTGAATTATCATCATCATCAATGTAGCAAATGACAATAATATGATAATAATAAGCTATTGATATATATGTTTTGTTTTGTTTTGCTGTTTTATTTTACTTTTACAAATTTCGATAATAATAATAATAAACACCGACAAAAAATTTATAAAATATGGCAATGAAACTAATAATTTAAATATATGTTGTTTTTGTTTTGTTGTTTGTAAAAAACAAAAAATATTTAAACGATAGGTGTGTAGAACGATTGACATTTGTTGTTGTTGTTGTTGTTGTTGTTGCTGTTGTTGATGATGATGGTGGTGTAAGATCAATTTGTCCAAATTATAATAACAAACGATGATAATGATGATGATGATAATGGTGGTGGTCGTTGTAGTTTAAAATGGATGGGAGAGAGAGAGGGAAATAATTGCAAGTTTTTTTGGACTTTTTTCCAGCAAAAATGGATCAAATTTTGTTTGTCAACATCGATTCAAATCTTCTCTGATACAAGCAATAAGATTCCATCTTTCTTTCTTTCTCTCTATTGATATTATAAACATCCATATATAAAGATTTTCTTAGTTAAAGACCGATGTTTTTTTTCTATAGATGAGGGTCACGAAGTATTTAAAGAATCATTATATTATATTATCCCCTTTTGTTTGAATGTGAGTAATAAAGTGAGAGTGAAATGATATCAAGAATCTAAAAAAAGCGAAGCGAAAAATATTTGTAGTACCATGAAAATGATGATGGTAATAATAATGGTAATGATAATGATGATGATGATGATGATGATGGCAACAAAATAGCGAAAAAAAAACTAAAGCTAAACTTAAACTTGAACATTTTTACCAAAATGCAGAAACAAAACAAGAGAAAATTACAACAGAAAACTGCAATTATTTTAATTGCATAATGATCACTTCTGTTTTTTTCTTTTGGTTCGGTATTTGTGTGTGTGTTTTTGGTGAAAAGAAATGTGCGAAGCAAAACATTGTAACAACAACCAAAACAACAAAACAACAAAGTTGAACTGAAATTCAGAAATATTTTTTTACGAAAAACAAAAATTTTCTTTGGATCATCATCATCATCATTGAAGAATATTATATGGATGGATGAGTATAGGCAAATGAGAAAAATGAAAATCATTTTCTTTTTCTTTTCGGGTTTTAAATGTTAAAAATTTTTAAAAAGAAAAAAATCTTGTTTTGTTTTTGTGTGTAAATGTCAAGGTGACACATTCAACATCATCATCATCATCAGTGATGGTAAACACCAAACGAAAATATTCCAAACTTATTATCATCATCATAATGATGATGATGATGATGGCTATTTTTACGTCTTTTTTTTCGTTTTATGATTATGGACTTTTGGCAAAGGGTAAATTGATGAAGCTACCATCATCATCATCATTATGATTATGATCAGAAGAAGAAGAAGAAAAAATTCATTTTTAGATTTATAAATCCAATCGGTGTCAGGATATTATCACCTTGAAATTATTATTATCATCAAAGATTTTTTTCTTTTTCTTTTCAGGTGTTAATGATGGGGTGATAATGATGATAAAAATTTTATCATAAATATTGGTTATGAATCTGTTTTTTTTTCATGGAATTTATCATCATTTTTTTCTTGCTACTTATTTCGACTACTTATTTAACCCTTTGGGCTATCTATCTCTCCATCTATCTATACCACACCTTTCAATCTGGTGTCAATTTAGTTATAGTTTTCCTCCCCCAATCTCTCTCTATCTCTGCTGGATAAACTCCGGTATGTAATCCCCAGAATTATCATAATCATAATTTCGGCTGCAACGATCCATTGAACAAGATAATTGTCAAAACAAAAATTCAATTTTGTAATCATCATTTTACAAAATTCTTTTTTTGACTTTTTCTTTAAATCCAATCATCATTCAACCATCGTTGAAAATGTTCTATTATTTTACCAAGTGTGTGATGTTGTCGTCACATGATGATGATGATGATGTTTTTCTTTCTTAAATGTTCTTTTTTCCTTGTTGTTGTTGTTGCTCCGAAAAAAGGTGCGGATTCTTAGATTTTTGTTTTTAAAAGTTATCATCATCATCATGATTATTATCCATCATCATTGACGAAACTGAACTGAGGTGCTACAATTTGAAAGAAGGAAATTTTTTTTCGTTTCGACAAAAAAAAACATCATTCAAAAAACTTAACAGTTTTTTTCGAATCGAAACAAACAAACAAACTGAATCTGAATCTTTAAAAAAACGAATGAAAGTTTTATCAGAAGCGAGAAATTTGAAGAAAATTGTTGTTGTTAAAAAACAAAATCCAAATTGCGTGCAACAACAACAAACAAGTGTGTGTGATTTCTCTCACCCTATAGTCATCCATACTACAATCATAATCATAATAATATGATATTCTGTTTCATGTTTTCATTCATTCATCTTTAATTTCAGTTTCCGAATCTTTTTCTTCTTTCTTCAAAAATGTTTAATGTTTTCAAACAATTACACAGGCAAAATGAAAACTTTCAAAGAATCACATCTGAGAAAAAAATACTATCATTTCATGATGTGGATGATAATCATTCGTAATGATGGATAAGAGAAAAAAAACATTTAGAGAGAGAGAGAAAGAGAGAGGGTGAATAAAATGATGATGATGACCAATGCTAAGAAATTATAAAAAAATAAAATTGTGCGCGTGAACTTCAAATTATCGTCCTGATGATGATGATGATGATCATTGTGTGACTTTGGGTGAAATTTTCTTTTTTTTTCGTTTTCTTAAAAGGATCTACACACAGAACAATTTGCCATTTGAATTGGATAAATTATCTATCATTATGATATTAGATCTTCATTATTATCATTGTAGAATAATAGTCAAAGAAAAACAAAAACAAAGAACATGACCAAAATGAATGTAATTTGAAAGAAAAACAAAAAGCGTAATTGTAATGTTTATGGTAGGTTTGTAATGATTGTTGTTGTTGTTGTTGTCGATAAGATGATTTCCAACTGGGGAGTAAAAAAAGGGTTAGATTTTTCTCGTTGTTGCTTTTTTCTAATCGGATTCGGTGGTCTGAGAATTGTAATTTAGCGTTGGCGTTTGGTCGGTTTGTTTGGTTGATTGATTGATTTACACCAGAGATATTTAGATTACAAATTTTAATAATTTTGAAATTTCATTTCATTTCGTTTTTGATTTGACAGAATGCTTTAATTTCAATATAATTGATTAGTAGAGGTTATCACTTCTCTCTCTCTCTCTCTCTCTCTTTGATTAATTCATTTCAATAATGATATATTTCTCTGTGATTTTCACACACACACTTTGATTGATTCCGGATATTCTAGGATTTTCCAGAACGCCAACGCAAATTCTTTCCAAAAACAAAAAACCTTTTTGATGATAATGATACTGATGACAACAAGATTCGAAAGGTTTGCATGATGATGATGATCGATATTTTGTGGTAACAACAAATTTTTTGTTGTCATTATTAATATTGTGACAAAATAAAAAAAATCGTAGGCTGAGATTGATTAAGATCCTATCCAAAAAAAAACGATCATCATGAATAATGTAGAAATAGCATCAAGTTTATGGGGAATATTTTTAAGAAAATTACGGAAAACTTTAAAAAAACACAATTTATCAAGTCAACAAGTCGATTTAGTCAACTTGTTGTTTGTTCGTTTATTAGATGTTTTGATTTTATAAAACCAAAAAAACAAAAATGAACCGAATTTTTATTTTATTCCTTGAATAATAATCATCCTCGAAACGAAAAACTTTTTTCTTTTTTTTGATTGAAAAATGAATGAAACATTCATTATTCATCAATCATTCTGGTCACACTTCTTCTTCATCTTCGATCATCAACTTATTATGCCGACAATCAGAGAATAATCATCATCATCATAATAATCGATGTTTTCAAAGTTTTTCGATCAGTCAATTCAGCATGGTTGGTTGGTTGGTTGATGTCAATGATTTTTTCATCATCATTTTGTCGTCTGATTTTTTTGTTGCTGTTGTTAGAATTCCACTCTAATTTGAAATTTAAATTTTTTTTCTCCTAGTCTGTTTTTCGATTGCGCAATAGCTTGCGCAGCCATGGTAAGTAAATTTAGGTAAAACATAAACATTTGAATAAACATAATCGGTATTTTCACATTGAAAAGATTTTAAAAATATTTTTTTTTCTTATGACAATCATCATACGATAATGATGATGATGATTTGTGTGAATCATTTGGTTGCGAGCGAAATGGAAAATTATTTTCTTCAACAATAAAACAAAAATTAAGTTATCATAATTTTTTCACTACTTTTTTCTTTAAAATTCAAAAATGAAATTCTAATTATTCAAATTAAGATAATTAGCTGTCTGTGTGACTCTTTCTTTCTTTCTTTCTTTACTTTTTGAAGAAATTGGTCAATTTCAGTAAAGAAAAGTTCAATGAACATGATGATGGATATTTTGAAAAAAAAACATTGATATTGAATACGTGACATTTTTCATTACAATTAATTAATTAATTTTTTAAATTATCATTTTTCAACGTTTAACGTTTAATGCTAATGACTATTTTGATGATGCTAATGTGTTTATCACTCACACAAACAAACTGAAAAACAATTGAAGAAATTGTTATCAATTTTTAAAAATCTACCAAAGTGAGGAATCTTTTACTTTGTTTCATTATGCAAATTTTTATCCGATCATCATTATCATTGTGATCATCGATATGGACAATAGAACAACGATGACAATGACGATCAAAAAAAAAAAAAAAAAAAAAAAATCCAACTGACAATAGACAGGTCGAAATAGACAACAACGATGACAAACGTTAAAGATTATCCAGGATCTCTTTTTCATTTCAAACAAAACAAAAAAAAAACATTAAATTAAATGTTGCAAGTTTGAAAATAGGAAAAAATTATCACCACCACCACTATAGCAAAACTGTCATTCAGTTTCATGTCTTCTGTTTTGTTTCATTATTCAACAAAAAAATTAATATTACTGATTTTCATTCATTCAAAATTCAATTGTGTTTTGTTTTGTTTGGGTTTGAAAAATTCTATTTTGTCACCAAATGAATGAATGAATGAAACAAACAAACAAACAAAGAACGAATTGAAATGAAATATTTCCTGTATATGATGATGGTTTTGTGTTTATGTTTGACTTGTCTTTCATAATCATCATCATTGTTTATCATCAAATGGACTGAAAATTGAAAAACAAAAAAATTTGTTTTCAAATCTCCATTTCGATCTCAAACCAGAACAGAAAAAAAACGAAACAGAAACAGGAAAAAAGATTTCATATATTTTTTTTTCTCTCATTTGATATGTGACAAAATATGAAAATGAAAATGAATGACTGAATGACATGTACAAATACAATTAACCAAATTAAATCTAATCAATCAAAAAAAACAAAAAACAAAAACATGATTATGATGACTACAACAACGGTCAAAAACAAAAAAAAAGGTTTATGACCATGTTGCAACAATTTTTTGTCGATTGATTTGTCATTACAAAGCGTGTTTGTTAATAAATTATGATTGATTTTTTAAATTTTTTCTATTCATTTGTTTCAAATGGGTAGATGGCGCTTATCGGATTCTGTTTTTGTTTTCTGGTTTGATTTGAAAAGAATTTCAAAGAAAAAAAAAAATCAAGGTTTCGACAAAAAAGTTTGATATGAAATTTTTTTCAATGATTCGAGGGGACTTTCGGGGGAAAGGTTAAATTTTTCTCTATTTTGCTTCCTATTTTTTTCCTGCTATCAATTCTGTGTACATGTTCAACAGAATCCAAGGATTCTTCTTTCATTGTCGTCATCATCCACATCATCATCGTTAATACGCTGGTCACGTACAAAGTTTTTTTTTGGTGTTTCCAACACGAGAAAAAAAGAAAAAGGATTCTGGTTAACGTTTACTACACAAACCAGAAAAAAAAGAAAACAAAAACAAAAACTGAACACACCGAAAATGAAAATGAAAACTAGAAAAAAAACGTGCTTCATCGGTTTGATGATATTCAGTTTATTTTTTCGGGTTCCTTTTAGAAAAACAATGATGATGATGATGATGGTCATATGAGTACCGTATGTGTTTGTTATGCTCAGTGAAGAAGGAAAAACAAAAAGAATTTTCAATTTTTCTTTGAAAAAAAATATTCTACAATTTTTGTGAAACCAGTGGCCAAAAACAAAACAAAAAAGTGTTTCAGGTTGATAAATTGATAACGAGAATGGAACAAAAACAAAACGATAAACGATGATGATGATGATGTTTGATATCAATGAACCAGATCGATGATTGACCAAAATCACATAGACAAGCATAGACAGATAAACAGAGCGTAAAACCAGAAACCGGCTGCAAACGAAATACCAAACCGAAAACAACACGCGTTCAATTTTAATAATGCGTAACAATAATAGTAACCAATGATAATTGTGACAACATTGATATACATACAGAGATTGAATGAAAAACATCAATCTTATTCGGGATAGAGAAAGAAAAAAACTAGAATTTGAAAATGCAAATGCAAATTCATTCAACTTTGGGTAACAAGCATAGTATAGTTTTTTTTTTTTGGTTTTGCACGCGCGCGTTTTTGCATCATCATCATCATCATCATCAGTGGAGAAGGGAACCAAAAAAAAACCATAATCAAATTTGATTTTCTTTTTTTTCCTTCAGCCAAAACAACAATTTGTTTTCGACAAATGATGCTTTTGACTGTGAGTAAATTTTGTAAGTTTTGAATGAATGAATGGATGGATTCCAAGTGAACCCGAACCAAGAAAAAAACTCAAAAGTGAGAGAGATTTTAAATCGACCGAAAACCAAAAAAGAAAAAAACGTGAAAAAATTACGACACTTTTTCTCTGTATGTTCTGTACTTTTAATGCATCAGTATTTTGTTGTTGTTTTTTGTTCAAAAAATGTGCGAATCGTTCGTGTCTTTGCATATGATTAGCTGACATTTTTCGTCAGTTCTTGTTTCATTTCATTGCCGGTAATATTTTTTTTCCCGCGTGTTGACAAACAAACAAACTAGCTATAGTCCAAAATAAATTTTTCTTATCTTTTTAGTTTCTGTTTGATTTTGGATGGAAAAAAATGCATCAGGTCGCCATTGTGCATTTGGATCACATCAAATTAGCAAGTAAAGTAAAAAAAAGTATGTGACAATTTTACATTGGTTTGGTTGTTTTTTAGGGAAATATAATTTTTTTCACATTTTGTTTTTTGTTTTTGATCTCTCTCACTCTCTTCGTTCACTATCACTTTAGTTTTTTTTTGTTCGGTATTTTTCCTATCCAGCCATTCTTTCATTCATTCATTCATTTTTTCATTTGTGTGTGCGTGCTTTGCATTGATTATCATGATGAGTTTGCTAGAATCAGGTTGTTGTTGTTGTTGTTTGCTTTTAAGCTTTATCTTTTTGTTGTTGTTGTTGTTGATTGTTTTCGACAATAACAACAACAACAAAAAGTAGGCAGCCGAAAAAAAACATTGACATCATTTTTGTTATTGTTGTTGTTGTACAAATTCCTTTTTGTAGGCTGTTTGTTGTTGTTGTTTAAATTTTTAAATTTAAATTTTGATTTTGGCGCCATTTTTTTTGAAATATGTAACACGTGTGCTAGTTACGTATTTTCAATTTCATTTTACTCATATTCAAGGTTTTTTTTGATTTGAAAAAACTTTTTTTTTCTAACCAACCCAAAACTGATAATAATGTCTCGTATGCAAATTTTCGTTTTCCCAAACTCGTCTTTATTCATTCATTTCTCAATCAATGATATTCAAAATCGAAAAAATTCAAAATTGACATTTGATTTTGGAACCAACCAGCCAACAAAGAAAGAAATGATACCGACAACAACAACAACAAAAACTTTTGAATGACAGAAAAAATTTTCGTTTGAAATTGAAAGAAAATGATGAAAATGAAAATCCGTCTGCAAAACACATAAAACACACACACACACCAGAGAGAGAGAGAGAAAGAAAGATAGACACACATTGAAAAACCAATCAAGTTACTGTTTTGCCTATGCATGTAGCTTTTATCATCATTAGAACTAGCAAGCACCGCCTACAATCCTAACTATTTTCTTATAAAATTCAATGACATTGAAACGCCTATCGTTATCATTTACAATTCAAATTGATTGACCAATCATGATAGATTATTTTCAGCAGTAAAAAATCATTCTGTTATATAATGGATGATGTGTATGCTGAATGCAGTGTATTCGTTTTGGTTTCTGTTCACTGAACCAGGATCATCAGAACAGAAACAGAAAAAAAATGTTTGTTTGATGATGTTCCAACAACAACAACTTTTCAAGTAGCGGTATAAATAAGCTATATAATGATTTTGTTGAAGTAACCAGAGAAAAAAAAATTTTCCGGTTCGTCAACAAGAAATCGGTATTTTCACTGTTTGGGCGCATGATTTGAGATGAAAATGGATTTTGTAAATGGCGCATGGAATTTGTGAATGAAACTTTTTGAGAAATTCTTGATTTCCATCATCAAAACCTTGAAAGCAGAACGAGAAAAAAAACTTGTCGATATGGTCCAATGAGATATGGTGGTAGATAGGTAGATAAAAAAAAATGAAAATGGATCGTAATGGAAAAAATGAATTTTCATATAACAAGGGAAAAAATTGATATGATTGGTTCCATCATCGAACATCCATTCGATTTTTTTTCAATCACTTGATTTGATTCTGAATTAAAGATGGGAAAGAAAGAAAAAAAACCAATTCTCGATCGACAATTCTATCCATTTTCAATCTAGACTTGATTACTTTGAATCCAATTTTGATTTTTTTCCTTTTGATTTTTTGAATTTAGGAAAAAATGGATTGGTAGAAAATGAAAATGGATATTTCCAATTTTCGTTTGTTAATGTTGTTTTGTATGACAACAATTCTTCAATATATCATATACCCAAAAAAAACTCTAACTACTTTTGCGAAAAAACTTTATGCATAGAATGGATTGATGGAATGGAAAGCAAGCAAGAGAGAAACCTGACAAAATAAAAGCTGTAAAAGTAAAAAATATAAACCCAAAACCAGAATCAAACGATGCGTGACATATACACGTCGTATCATCATCATCATCATGAATGATGTCGACCTTTTTTTTCTAACCATTTTTACCCAAGTGTGTTTTGTTTGTGCGTTGGTGTTTTGATGATGGATTCGGCTACATTTTCGGAATCATTTTCATCATCATAGATCCTGGTGAACAAACCGAAAACTTTTCATTGAAACTTTTTTATTTTTTTTTCTTTCAAATTGAATGAATAAAAAGAGAGAGAGAGAGAGAGAGAAAACGTTCCAGTAGAAAAAGTTTATCATCATCTGATGATGATGGCAATGATCATCATCATCATAATGGTTAATACCATTACAACAACAACAAAAAGCTTTATTACTTGATGTCATGTGGGTTAAAATAGGGGGAAGTAGAATGATGATGGTAGGTGAAGGGCAAAAAAAAATGTTGATAGTGGTGAAACATTGATCAAAAAACTATCATGCAACCAACCAACCACCATAAATATTATCAAAAATCGTTGTTGATGTGAATATTTATGGTTATCAAATCAACAGATCTAAATGGGTAATATAAGGGGGGTGGAGTGGTAGAACTTCGATTCAGATATGATGATGTTGATACTGGTTTAAAACAAAACAAAAGCATGGCTATTGTCACATCGTGGTCATCATCAATTTTTTAGTTTTTTGTTCCTGATCTCCAAATGATGATGATGATTGTATGGCTGTGAACAAAACATTCAAATAAAAGTATATGACAATAGTGAAAATAGTTTATGTTTGAGTGTAAATAGCCCATACATTTGGGTGGTTTTTGTTGAAAATTTCATTCAATTTTGTTTGTTTGTCAAATGACAAAAAGCATTGTAAAAAAAATAAAAAAAGATTTTTTGACATCTTTCACGATGATAATAATGATGATGATTTCATCGTTGCTCGATGATCATACACAGACACACATTTCATTTTGTCATTGTTTCAATTGTTGTTGTTGTTGTCGTTTTGAAAAGAATTTTTGATGATGATAATAATAATAACAATAAAATAATTGGGCGTCACAGTTTTTTTTTGTTTTATTTTTGTTTTTGACTGTTTTTCACATTTGTTTTTTTTTGTTGTTTGCAGTGATAATCATCATCATTTTAACAACAAAAATGTGATAAAGAGCTAATGATGATGGCGATGATGGTAAATGTTATGTGTGTGTTTTTCTTTTTTGCCAAACTTTTTTTTTGACTTGATTTTTCTTCAGAATTTCAGGAATGCTTTGAACAAAATTTTGAAAAAAAATTTCTTAGAAATTCACCAACATTAAATAATCCATTGGGGGTAATAGAAAAGGATTTTCATTCAAAAAATTCAATTATTTCAACTAAAAACAATCAAGCAAAACACCACACAAGAATTAGCCATTTTGAATATCATCACCATCGAATACTACTACTATTCCATCATCATCATTATCATCATTACCAAAAACCAAATCATTTTCAGAGCATCATCACAGTAGAATCCAATTGTACGATGACATATATAGACACACAGAGACACGTTCAAAGGATTAATCCATCGATAACAAACACAAATGGGGCCTGAATATTCTTTTTCACTATCCATTTTCCAATTGTATTATTATGTAATAGATTTTTTCGTCGTTTTCTCAATTATTTCCATACTGTTTTTCTGTTGTTGTTGAAATGAAAAGCTCAAATTGAAAATGGAAATTGAAAATGAAAATACGAAAAAGATATAGAAGGGGTTAAGTGGATTTAACTTGATAACAAAAGACTTTAATACTGGAAATATTTTTTGTTTTGTTTTCGATGAAAAGAAGAACCAGCTGAGGAAATTCGAAGAAATTCTGTGAAAAAAATTGGCATTTTTTTCTTTTCTCGCCAATATGTGCTTTGGATTGGAATTTTTTCCTTTTTTCATATTTTATTTCTTTCCGAATTTGAAATTGTATTTTTTATCATCATAGAGATAAAAAAGTGTTGATTTGGATAAATAAATAAAACATGTCACAAATTGTAAATGCAAAATATTTTCAAAAATATTAAAATTGAAATTCACACCTGGTTTTATGTAACCCTTTTGTTGTTGAAATGAAACTAAAATGATTTTACAAATCTTAGATCCAAGGTATCATCTTTGCAAAAAAAAATTAAATTTAAAATTCCAATCCTGAACCAAAAACTGAAAATTTTCAAATCAATTCATAATTTATTTAAAATTGAATTTTTCAACCAATAACCCTTTTGTTTTTTTTTCATTTTTCAAACAACAACAAAAAAATTGTATTAATTTTTTTTCTGGTTTACTACCAGAAAAAAACCAATTTTGGTTTCGATTCTAATCTAGACCTATTACAATTTGCACAATGAACAAAATGAATGTCAATTTTGTTTTGTTTTTTGTCAGTTTTGTTTTTTTTTCTGGGTAGTTTGTATTGTTAATACCCGAACTGAATTTAACCAACAACAGCAAAATAATAAGAACATTTTTCTCTCTCTTTTTTCAAGCTAATTTAGTATGCAAAACATGTTTCGGACTTTCAATCATCATCATCATCATCATAATCGTCTTCGTCATAATAATGTTTTTTTTCATTCGTTTTTTTTTGTTTTTTGGTTCTGTTTTGATCATTTTTTAGTTTAGTTTAATTTCGGTTCTGTTTTGGTTGTTTCGTCTCTTCGGTATATGTTCAGCGTTACACAAGGTAGAAGAAATATTTTCATACAAGAAAAGATTTCAACCAGAAAACAAAATTCCGCTAATTACCTCTTTGAACACTAATTTTAAAGTTTTCTTTTATTGAATTTTTGTTTAAAGAAAAAATTTGATTTTAATTGATTGAATTTTGAGTTGTTTTTTCCTTCTTTCAAAATCGGAAATTCAAATTGGTATTTGATTAAATTGATCGATTAATTGAATCATCACCATAAACAAACTTCAAATTTTTGTTTGTTTTTTAGAGAAAAACAACAACAAAAGTTGTTTTTTTGATTAATCAATATTTTGCGTGTGTTTCCGTCTGTAAACTGTCCGTTATATTATTCAATCAATATTGTTACAAACCAAACAAACAAACAAACAGATGAAAATCTTTTTTCATTTGTAACAAAAAAAATTATTGTTTATGGTTGTGGTAATAATAATAATCGGAAATTTGTTTTGTTTTTTTGTTCTAACTAACTAAGTACCGGAAATATTTCTTTATTTTGTTTTTTGTTAATGATCATCATGATCAATATTTGAATATCGTTAAAGTAGTAAACAAAAGTAATGTTTGTTGTTGATATCGTGTGGTCAAAATATTTATACTTGTTCGTTTTTTTCGTTATTCAAACCCAAAAACAAAACAAAAAAAAAAAATGAATCGGACAATGATCAATATCCGATACGATACGATACAGGAATGAATGATGAGAAGGCAAACATATTATTGATAAACACGATTTTCATCATTAGGATGATGATGTTTTTTTTCAATTTACGAATTCGTCCATCACTCTTTCTCATTTTTAAATCTTCAAGCTTAAAAATTTCAATATTGCACACATCGGTCAGCGAAAAAAAAACGAAAAATTTTCTGAAGAAAATGAATTCACCATCTTTATTTTTCTCAAACGAAGAAAAAAACCCAACGATCATGATGATGATGAACAGGAAATATCTTCACGTTTCAATGAATCAAAAGCAGAAAAAGAAGAAAAAAAAATGTAAAATCAATCTATGTGCTTGCGAATTAATATTGTTTAGTTTTTCTTAGAAAATTTTTTTTCGTAAAGATTCATTTCGTATTATATAATTTTCACCCACACACACACACACAGGCTTTCTATCTTTACTTAGCTTAACTTTTTACAATATGGATTATACATACATTGTGAATCTAACTAACCAACGACGACAACATCCATTCATTTGTTAAATGAAAACTATTTGAATTTACAACCAAGACGACGACTATTTTGACGTTGTTGATCATCTCATCATCATCATCATCATCATGTACACATTTGTTTCGTTCGTTGCTGTTGTTGTCTTGCAATGAAACATCATTAATTATCAGTTGTTATTAATTACTTTTGCTTGTTTTTTTCTTTCTTTATGTAATTTTTTTTCTTTTTCTTTGTTTCATTTAGCAGGACAGGAGATAGTGTAGTGTAGACAAAGTAATCATTTCTGGCCATATTTTCTATTGCTTTCTATGGCTAATGGTTAACGCGCGCGTCAATTTTTTTTTGTTTTTTGTCTTGACCAAATGAAATATTTTTATTGTTTGAATAAACTGTGACCACCATATTTGAAATTCATTCGAGTGTATAAATAGAAAAAGGTATTACCAAAACAAAAACAAAATCAATTCCGGAACTAAATTAATGGATGGTTACGATCGATTATGGTTCTATCAAAAAGTCAAAATAGTGTCGATTTGATGTCATTATCATCATTATTGTCAGCTGAATATAATTGATCTATGAATTTAATTTGATTTTAAATTCAATTCAATTGAATTGAACTAAATCATCATCATCATCAATGAATATATCTGAATTCATTCATTTCATTTCATTTCAGGTTTCGAATTACCAAAAAAAACGCACGCGTATAATCTCGGATAATGATGATCATTTGATTCATGATTTCTTCGATAGAAAAAAAAGATAAGAATGATAATGATGATGATAAGGTTGTTGTTGTTGTTGGTCGGCATTTTCTCTGTTTCTTCAAGCGATTTTCATGACCAAATCGACTTTAATCGTGTCTTTGATCATGATTTGATTTGTTGAACGAAACAAAAAAATTTCATTTTTTAAAAAAATTTTAAAAAATCAAAAAATTAAAATTAAATTCATTTTGATCCTTGAGAGATGTGCCAATTGTTTTTTGTTTTTGTTTTCGTTTGGCCAATTCAATTGATATCATTATCATTGATTGAGGCAATTATCATCGTTAATAATCAATTCGGCATTTACCTGTAATTGATCAATAGCATCAGCTTTGCAAACAGGCACAAGGTGTGAGGAGATTCTTACCACTATAATTTAATAATAAAACAACATAAAGATTGGCCAGTAAAAAAACAAGATCATCATTATCAAATGAAGGTGTACAATTTCTTTTCAAGTGAATTTCATTTCTCTCACTTTTTGGTTTTTGAAAATAGCTGGAAAACAATTTCAACCAAAACATCATCATCATAATCAAAATATTTTCATAATATTTCTGTGAAGAAAAAACAAAATTTCAGTTTTTTTTCTTTGAAAAAATTCATCCATAATTCGGTAGAGAGAATAAGACTGAAGAATATAATGATGATAATGATGATGATGATAATCGCAAGATAATCGTCGTTTTGTTTTTCATTTTTGTTTTTCGTTTCGTTTCTTTAGTTTTTCGGTCAATCATTATTATCATTCGTTTATAATCACCATCATCATCATCATTATAATCATCATCATCAACACAGCTACAAAAAAAAAAAAAAAAATTTTGTTCTGACCAATTCTTTGTGTGATTATCTGCCTTTTTCGATAGCGAAAATGTTTGCTTCTTGCTTCTTTTCGATTTTTCCTTTGCCCAATTCAATAATATCAACAACAAACTAAAAAAAAAACGATACATATTTTTTGGAAACCAAACAAAAAAAAAAGTAGCAGCCATTAACTTTTGATGATTCTTACCTGTTGATGATGATGATAATTATATTAGATTTGAATTTTGTTTTTCTTGATACCCAGAAAAATAATGATAATTTGTAAAAATTTTTTAGCCAAGTAAAAAAATGCTCAAATTAAGATATTTTTCCTCGGATTAAAGAAATATGGTAAACAAACAAGATCAGAATCAGGATATTAAACATTTGTGTTTGATGTTTGATTTTGGTTGAATCTTTAAATTTTTAAAATTTTTTTTTGACATCTTTTTTCACACATCAAAAGTGGATAATTTATTTAAAGCTTAATCATTTAATTTAAAGAAAAAAAATTTAATTTTTTTTTCAACTTGCAAATGACCAGAAGAAGAAAAAAAAGGAAGCAAAGTGAAAAAATCAAGGTGTGTTTTTTTTCTTGTCAAAAAAAAAATGTTCAAAGGTTGATATTATTCAACACACATAATTCAAAAACAAACTTTTCGGAAGTTTAACCTCGAAAAAGTTTTCGGAAGCAAAAAGCAAAAAAAAAATCCAAAATTCTTTTTTTTTAATTCTGAAAAAATTCTTTCCAAAAAGAAAAAAAACAAAGTGATGGTGGCTATGGTAGGTGTGTGGGAGTGAAAAAAGATCAATCAAAATAAACCGACTTTGAATCTTTTCATTTCATTTCACTAACTAACTAGCTAATTTAATATCTGAAACATCTCTCATCACCACCAAGTGAGTGAAAATTTTTTAGTTTTTCGAAAAAAAAGAAAAATCTAAATTCGGCTCTTTTTTGCATCCGATTTTTCATCATCATCTTAGTGTGTTTCGTTTTTTTTTCACCAATCTTCAATTTGTTATTCGATTTTGGTTTTTTCGGTTTAGGTTTTAGAGTGCAGTTGAAAAAAAACAAACGAAACGAAAAGATGAGATTCATAGCAACAACAGTTGATGTGTTCGGCTAATTCATACAAAAACGAAACGAAATAAAATAAAATAAATTTTTAAAATCCAATCCGTATCCGTAATCGTAAATTATTTGATTAATTAGATGATGATGCGGTCGCATTTGTTTACAATACAAACACACACACTCACACTGTACACTATACCTGGTGATGCATTTATTTTAAATTTTAAATTTTTTTTTCTTCTTTTTTTTCGAAATTTTCGTAGTTCATGGTTTTGATTGATTTTTGTTTTTTTTTTTTTTTTTGTTTTTTTCTCTTTCTCCCTCTAACATGGTTATCCATTCATTTATTTTATTTCATTCATAAAGTCGGTTTTTTTGAATGAAATTTTGTTGTTGTTGTTTTTTTCTAAAATCAAATGTCCAAACATCATCGTCATTTTAACCAAGTTAGGTTAGGTTAGTTAAGACAAAAATAGAAAAAAAATAGAAAATCTTATGTGCGTGTATGACATTTATCGGTTGCTGTTTGCTTGTTGTTGTTGTTGTAGTTTGTAATTATTGCAAACAAATAAATTAAAAAACAACAACAACAGAAAGGATTAACAACAACAACAACAAACATTATCATTAAATAACAGAAATAAATTTCTTTCTGTTTCCCTACATCTTTTTGGCCAACAGTAAATCCGTAAAACATCAACAACAACAAACTTTTTTTATTTATTTTCATTCAAAAAAACAATAAAAAAACTGGACAAGAGCATCTTCTCAACATCCGCATCATCAAACGGGAGAAAATGAAAGAAAATTTTTAACACCAGAAAATATCATTGAGGAAAAAAATTTGAAAACCTGAATGAATGTTTGAAAAAAGAATTGAATTGAAAGAAAATGTTTTTTTTTTCAAAAAACAAAATAAAAATCGAATAGATTATATTTGTGTTTTGGTTAAAAAATTACGTTTTTTTTGGCTTCATCAATTTTTTTTCTTTTTTGGCTATCGTTGTTGTTGTTGTTGTTGTTTATCTTCTTACAGTTTTTTTTCGACCATCGTCCACCATCATCATCATTTTGGATTTTTTCTTTTTTCTTACTCGGTTTTTTATTTCATCGTTGTAAGTCGTGTGTGTGTGTGTGTTTGTACGTTTTTAAGGTGCGGCGCGCACCTTTATTTTTTTTCTTATTTTTTTGTTGTTGTTTTTTTTAACTTTATCCATTTCTTGGCTTTGGCTTGCCAGTTGCTTGTTTGCCATTGCTTTGAACCAAACGAACGAAAGAAAAAAGAAAAAAAACTGACCGATCGAATTGATGGACGAAGAAAAAAAATGATGAAAAAAATGAACGAAAATCAACATCATCCACAACCAAGTCGCCAGAAAAAATGAATGAATGAAAAAAATCTTGGAGCCAGATTTTTTTCTGTTGTCGAGAAAAGAAAAAACTTTTGAATTTTTTTTTCTTCGATTAGTTGTGATCAGTAATGTCCGGTTATATGGGGACCTATCCTTGATTTAATTTTTCATTTTTTTTTTTCGTTTTGTTTTTGAACAAAAAATGAATGGAAAAAAATGTTCATATTTTCTCATTTAGCATCCTTTATAGACACAAAAAAGCAAATTTCTGCTGTTGTTTTTTTTGTTCATTTCTCATTTCACTCACTAGCATAGTTTTTTTGTGTTCATTTTTTCGTTCATTTCTTTTTTTTCACATTCGAGCAATCAAATCAATTAATCAAATTGGTAATGTGTGTAATGTAATGTAATGTGATGACCTTCGATATCATCGATTTTTTATTGAATTGAATAAAAAAAGTGTGTGAAGAAATAATCAATATCTTTACTTATCTTTATACACACGTGCACGTGTGTGTAGTTTTTTTTTATTTCGCCAAAAAAAATAAGAAAAAGAAAAATCGAAATGTTGAAATTCCATGAAAAGCTTTGAAAATTGAATTTTTTTTCTGGAAGCTTTGAAAATTTCTTTAATTTTCTATTCTGTTTTTTGTTTTTGTTTTCATTTCTGGTTTTTTTTTGTTGGCTTTGCTTTCAATCGATTGATTGAATTTTTTGTTGTTGTTGTTGAATGAATATTAGATTGAATTGATTGATTGCAATTTTTTTTCACTTGTGGTTCACTTTAAGCATCAATCAGTTTATGATCTAACTTTGTGTTTCCAATTTAGCTTTCTTATGAAATGATGAATATTTTTTTTTTATTTTGGCGTCCAATTTTTCTTTCTCACTCTCTCTCTTTTGGCTGTTATCGATACTATTTGATTAAACGGAAAGAAATATGAATCGAAAATATAGCAAAATTTTCTTTTTTTTACTTGATGAAATTGATGAATTCCATAATAGAATAATTTATCATGGGATTTAATAAATATAGAAATTTTGAAAAACGAAAATAAAATATATTTATCCATAGTGTACCTCGTGGGACCGAAAAAAAATAAAGTTTCAAGGTTTACATTTGAGTCAATATAGTCGATATATTTCCATAAATCAATCTTCATTTATGAAAAAACCATCCATGACTATATCATTATGATGATGATCATGATGATCAACAACATAATCCAAGATAAAATTATCGATTTATTGGAAAATGAAATTTTAAAATAAATTTTGTTTTTTTATTAAATTTTTTTTTTCACCGTTTCATAATGGAAGTAGCATCTGAAAGAAACAAACACAGAAAAAAACTGGAATTGAAAATAATAATAAAAAAAGGTGGAGACTTTGATAAAAATGATGATGAATAATTTGTGCGCATCCTCACATTCCATTCATATCCAATACAGGTATTAATTGTGGTATAAAGGTATCATATGATATATCCGGATATTTTTTTTGTTTACTAATAAAAATGCTTCTACTGGATTTTTGTTGCTGTTGTCGATAAAATCTACAACAGATAATGTTAATTCTAAGCAAAAAATTCCAAAAGAGAAGAAGTAGTAGTTGGTAGTAGTGGTGGTGGTTTTTAAAGATTTTATTCATTAAAATCTAGAAAGGAAAAAAAAGGAAGAGAAAAAATGATCAGATTAGATTAGTAAGGGGATAGATTTGATTTGATTTTATAAAATTTTGCGCGCGAATTTTTTTCAAAATAAATTTATTTAGAAATGAAAACATTCTCTGTTTTTTTAAAATCAAATATTGGATGTGGGTTTTATCTCATGTATATGGAGGTATATGTGGAGAATAATTTCCGGAATTTTTTTTCTGGTAAATTTTCATGGAAAAAAAAGTAAATTATGATGGCATTGAATATATGAAATTACCATCATCATAATCATAATCATGGAACAAAAAAATGGTCATTTCTGGTTATATATTTCATTTTTGGTTTTGCAAAAAGTATTGTGAATTCGTACGCGTGTGTAACAACAACAACAACAACAACGAATGTGAAAAAGATAAAACAAGCAGCAGCAGCAACGGCAATAGCAGCCATTTCATATATGATGAACTAACGTAAAAAAACAACAAACAAACGAAACGCGCGAATCAAACTGCAAAAATAGAGTGGATGGAGATAGTATGAATAGAGAAGAACTGTGTATGTATAAACTAGAAACAAACAAACGAAAAAAAAAGAAAAAAAGAAACTAGCTTTTGAAAAGAATGGGGCTTGCAAAAATAAGCAGAACATATAGCGATCTCGTATGTATGCTATGCTGCATGTTGTTTGGTTTGAATTTACGGAAAAAAAATATACATTCAGTTCAACATTGGACGTCAAACGATTATGAACGTCTCTCTATGTTCTTGTTTTTGCTCTCTATTTCGATTTTGATTTTGAATTCAATCTTTTAATCTGCAGCATCATTTAATGAAAATTAATAATAATTTTTATCAATTTCAATAATGATTACATTTGATTAAACAATTAATGATCAATCAATGTGAATGTGATTCAATTAAAAATAAAATAAAATTTGTTTTAAATATGGACACATTAAGATTTTATCATCAATCCAATTCAATAATCGTTGTTATTAATGATGATGATGATTAGCTATAATTCAAATCAATTTTTCTGTTTCTGTTTCGATTCTATTACTTCTTCAATTCATCATTTTTATCGTTGATCGACATTGAATATTTTGTGTGTTTGTTTTTTGTGAAATTTTTTTTTCTCAAATATTGTTGTCCGGGTTTCAAAGAAAAAATTACAAGAATTTAAAACCAAAATAAAACAAAACAAAACAAAAAAAAGGTGAGGAAGGGGTTTATTTTAAATTTTTTGTATTTTTCATTTTTTTCACATCCAAAAATCAACAACATCAATAATCTGACAAGGTCAAATCAAATAAAAAGTGTACACTTTGATCATTTAGTGTGTGTGGGTGATTTAGTGATTTTTTTTTACCTACCTGTGATTGGTTTGTGTGTTAAAATCATCATTTAAATTTCCATCATTATCATTCATCAATTTTTGTTACCAATCAAAAATCATCAAGTTTACCAAACATCATCATTATCATTTTGTTTCATTTGATTTGATCAACAAAAAAAAATCAAAAATCAAAAATCAAATCAAAGAAATCGATTTGATTGGAAAATGAATTGATTTGGGGAGAAAATGAAAATTCAATGTTTTTCTTAAGAATTTTTTTCAAAAAAAAGAGTTTTAGCTGCTGTAATCAATTTGTTGTTGTTGTTGTTTATCAATTTAGTTTTTTTTGCCCAAAATAAAAAATATCAGAATTTTTTTTGTTTGTTTTTTTTTCTCATTCTTGTTTCTCTCTTGCACACACACACACACACACAACCGATATTCAATATTTCAAAACATCATCATCGTCGTCGTCGTTTTATTTCAATTTCTTGAAAAAGTGCTTGGGTGTATAGCGGTAGTATTTTAGTTTTCAATTTTTTGATTGCGGCGTTTGATTAGGATGATGATGATGATGATTGGTGATTGGTGAAGGTTATTCGCGTGTAAGCATCAATAACAAGAAAAATTTTTTTAGCAAAAAAAAATTGATGATGAAAAATGGAATGAAATTTCTTTTGCTTTGGATGCTGTCACTGATATTATTGGTGCGCGTTTTTTTTTCTTCTTGAATCCATCCAACATTTAACGTGTTTTTTTCTAGTTTTTTTTCAGTGCTTGCTTGTAATTAGAAATTTTGAAGAAAAAAAATATTAATTGATTGATAGAACTATCGAGCTAGTTTTGTTGTTTTTTCCCCTCTCCACGACGAAACAAGCGTAAAAAAAGCTTGCGCGTTTTATTTCGATAAAATTGATGACGATAATGAAAATTTTTGTTTTTTTTTGGATGTGCAAAAACAACGACAAAAAAAATGTACATTTTTTCCCCAAAATGTTCCAATGGCTAGAAATTTCACAACAGCAGCAGCAATGGATTTTTGCTGTTGAATTTTTTCTTGTTGAATTCAAGATTGATTTTTTTCCTTTATTTCTTCATTTTCGTCTGTTTTCTTCAAATTTAATTCATCAGTTTTTTAATCAAATATTTTTTTCTTCTATCAAATGATGATGATGATGACGTGTGTGATAGTGTGACATATCAGATAAAAAATTTTTCAATCGATCGATATCGATCGATGACGACAATTTCAAATGAAATTTTTTATCAGTGTTATCATTTTGTTCATCAAAAAAATTCAAAAATCCCGTTATTTGTCAATAATATCATCATCATTATCAACATCTTAATTAATTTGGCAAAACAAAAAAAATCATCATCACTCGAATATGATCATTGAATGATAATAACCAACTAAATGGTAAGTTTTCCCATTTAAAAATTGACAATAAATCAGTTAACAAACCCTATATCGAAAAGTGTTGTTGTTTTTTCCCAACTTTCCATTTCATTTCATTTTCATCGAGAATCTATTGTGTGTTTGAAAATTGTGAAATTCTTCATCATTATTATTATTATTATTATTATTATTATTATTATTTTGATTTTCAATTCCATAGGAATAAATGTTTTCTATTGAAATGATGATTGAAGAAAAAAAACTAAATATTATTCGACATAGATAAACATTTCGAATTATACACACACTCATGAAAAAAAACAAACTTATGTTAATGTTTTTTTGTTTTCGAAACATAAAGTGAGATGATGATAATAATGTTTGATATTTGACAAAACACAAACATACACACACACAGAGAGAGAGAGAGAGAGACAGAGAAATAGCTTGTGTAAATACCAGAATCTCGAACATCATACTATGTGTAAAAATGAGACCTGAATAAATTTGAATTTAAATTTTGTTTCATTCATTCATTCATTTTGTCAATTCGCATTCAAATGTTTTTGTTTCGTTTCGCTTGTTTGCAAAAGAATCTGAAGGTAAATCAAATAGTTTTTGTGTAATAGAAATTCTATGATGTTTTTTTATTCCTAGTTCTACTTTATATGATAGAAAAGACTGATGTAGAAATAGTATAAAATGCACTATTTCATTCATTACAATATGATGATGATTAATAGTTTTGTTTGTTTGTTTGAATTAAAACTTGAATGATGTAAGTTGTGAAATTCTATAATATCTTATTACCCGGTGTATTTATTTGATATATACAAATAGTCTGTGTGTGTGTGTTTGTCTATGGGGATACTTTTTTTAATATTTGTTCAATTTTGCCAACCCAAAAAAACACTGTATAGAGTCTATTTGTCGTTTATCATCTTCATCGATTTTCAAACACACTCCATATATCACACAATATTTGAATTGAAATTGAATTCGATATTCAAGTATGTGTGTCGGTGTCGGTGTCTATAGATTCAACAAACAAATCAGTGGATCTAACTGAAAAGTTTTTTTTTGATCATCATTGATGATGATGATGATAATAGTTACTTCTGGTTGGTTGGTTTGGTTAGCTTCAATCACTCCAAACCAAACCAACCAATAAACTAAACTGAAAATAAAATAAAAATAGAGACACCCGAATATAACACACAATTGATGAGGACAAAAAGTGTGTGTATGGTATGCCAATGGGAAAAATAGTACCGAACGACAGTATAGCAAGCAAAAATGTGATGTGAAAATGGAAGAAATTTTTTTTCTTTTGTTTTGTTCAACCAATAGTGTCCAATAAATGATAACCTATATCAGGAAAAATTGAATGACGTTGAAGAATTTTTTCTCGATTGTCATCCGAATCAGATGAAAAAATGAAAAAACGAAAAAAATGTCATCTTTTTTTCGAACAATCAAGCAAGCCAAAAACCAAAACCAAACCGAAAAAAATAAACTTGAAATTGATAATTATTATATGCGGCTCATTTGCATTTTGTTTTTTGTTGTTCATAATGATGATGATCATCAACGAAGAAATTTTGAAAAAAACTACGTGAGAAAATTACTATTTTTTTTGAAAAAAAATGAATAAATTTATTACATAAACAACATCAACATTGAATTTTGTTGTTGTTGTTTTTTTTTGACAAATTACACTATTTGTCACCTTTTCGTTTCTCTTTTGATACATTTTTGTTGTTGTTGATTAGTTTTTTTTTTCACTGCACCAACAACAACAACAAAATGAAAATATATTTTTGAATGGAACGGAAATTTTTTTTTCTATTTTTCATTTGTTGTTGTTTTCAATTGACATTTTAAATTCTTAGGTATTGTGACTTTTTCTCTCTCTCTCTCTCTATCTATCTATGTCACATATAACAAAGTTTCAAACATAACTAGAGTAAAGAATATATAGGTATCGAAAAATAGAAAACAAAAAAACGAAAGAAAATTTCTATATGGATGTGACAATGTTGGTGACAATAATTTTTTTTCGGTCACAAAAGACAAATTGAGTGAGAGGAAAGCAGAACAAACGAAATTTTTTGAAAGAACTAAAAAAACCATATGTCACGCTTCTGTGAACTGAATTGAATTCAAACGAAAAAAAAAAATTCAATTTTTCTATTGTTATCAATGGATATGGTTTCAAATTTTTCTTTTCTTTTCTCTATATCACAAATCTATAGCCATTCCCCTCTATTCGTTCATTTACTTAATATTACATCGGTTATTATTACGGTTATTATCACGGTTATTGTTATTTTGTTGTTGTTGTTGTTGATTATTGATTGATAACTAACTATGAAAAGAACTATGAATGAACTATGATTGGATATTTAATGCCAATTTGGTAAAAATATCAATAATGATAATAATAATGATAGCCTAATAACATCAATGACAATAGAAAATTTATTATTTCAACACGTTATATGTGAATAGAAGATTTTTTCTTTTTACTTATTTCTGTGTCACCATTTTGTTTCCTCCCCTATTCATTTCCAAAATATCCAACTTTCTTTATCTATCTGATGATGACGATGATGATGATCGATACTGATCTCAGCAGAGAAAGAAGGAGATGATGAAAAAAATCTGATTATCATTTGAATGAATACATTATTATAACGATAATGCTGATGACGATGACGATGATCCCATTGATTCATTCAACTGAATTTTCTGTAATCAATTGATGGTGATGATCACTGATCATAAATTATTTTTGATTTTTCTCCATTCATTCATTCATTCATTCATTCAAAACGCCAATATGTGTCCCGTGTTTATGAATTTTTCGCTCTTTTTTTTCTTTGAATGAAATAAAAATGGCAAAAAGAAAGGAAAACGTTGAAAGATTGGTTTGGTTGGACAGTGACGATGATTATCATTGGTGAATGAAACCAAAATATCATTGCAAAAATAATCTATTTGGATTCTCCCTGGATTTTTCTTTGAAATGAAATGAATTGAATGGAAATAATATAGTCAGTTTTGTTGTTGTTGTTGTTGCCAAACAGTAATTTGTCAAGGGGTGTTTATCATTATTATCATTGTTGTTGTTGTTATTATGGTCAACGTGTGAAAAAAAATCAAGACAACAACAACAACAACAATAACAATAACGATAATAATAAATAAATTTTGAAAACTGTGAAAATGATAATAATAATACATTTTGACTATAGGTTCGAGTTTTGTTTTGATTGTCAAATGTTTCTAAATTTGCTTTTCTAAATTCAATTGATCAATTGATTACCTCTGATTTGGTTGTGACGGAAACTTTCCTGATCGACGACCTGATCGACTATTTTTTTGTTGTTGAATGAAATTCGTTTGTTATTGTTACTATCCGTTCAGACGATGATGGATAATAATAGAACAAAAAGAAACAAAAGTAGCCAAAGAAATATCGATTCAATTCAAAATTGATTTGATTTTGATTTTTTTTCTTTTTCTTCAAAAAATATTGAATGAAAATTCTTTTTTTTTTGAATTTTCACATTGAATTTGTTTGTTTATTTTCGTTTGTTGTTGTTGAAAAAATCTAAATAATAGAAACAAAAAATAAAATTGTTTTGTCCGAATTTTGTTCCCAGAAAGAAAGTTTCCTGAAAGTTTTTATTTTTTGAAAAAAATAAAATTTACGGGATATTTTCATTCATGTTTTTTTCTGTAATCAACAATACCAACATGTTTATTTTTTGATTTTTCTTATTCTATTGACGCCCACCACCATCAATAAATGATGAAATGAAGTTTTCCTATCTTTTCCATTAATTTTCAATCTAAATTGATGAAATCCGGTGCAACATTTTTTCGCTATCAACATCTATCTATTATCTGATTGAAAAACACAAGTTTGATGGATCTTGATGGAACACACACACACACACAACATAGAAAAAACTAATTCTGATTAGTCATCATGATTTGACAAGTAACATTTAAAAAATGATGATAATTTCCTCCCCCCACAAAAAAAAAACCGAACATCGTTTTTTTTCTTGCTTGTCATCATCATTTATGGAAAGGGAAAAGGACAAATGTTATGGATAAAATTTTTCAAAAAAATGTTTGTTTCGATACCAAAACGTACTGTACATATTGAATGAATCAACAGAAAAAAATGCAAGAAAAATTTTTTGAAATTTCAAACAAACAAAAAAATTATTTAGGATTTAAATATGCGCATGTCAGATAAATATCATGATGTTATTTTTTTTTTTGTTGTGAAAAAACAAGGAAAAGATGTTCAATCTATTGCCTTTAGGGCATTTTGATTATTTTAGTTTGTTTGTTTGTTGTTGTTGAAAACACGTTCCAAGTTGTTGTAAAAGTTGTAAAATTGATAAAATCAAAATTGCCAGTATTATTATTATTATGGATCAATAAAACAAACAACAACAAAAATTGTTTTTCTTCTTCATCTTATTTCGACCAAATCTTTGTGCCGCATCCAATTTTTTTTGTTTAATGTCTAAGGATGATGCCACAGTGATGATGGCTGTAAAAATATTTTCAAACAAAACAAACTTCTAAGCTTGTTTGCTTGTTTGTTTGCTGAAAAACTGAAATTTCAACATAGTCATTCAACAAAAATGAAAAAGATTACTGATTTTTTGTTGTTGTTGTTTGCATAAATGGAATGAAAATGAAAATAAAATAAAATCTCGTGTTAATGGGTTAAAAAAGGATTTTTTTTGTGATTTCAAATGAGAATAAAAAATTAATTATGAATTCTCATGTATGCTGTTAATTTTTTTTCCTTTTCATGTTCAAAAAATTTTAATTTATTCAAGTTTTTTTTTATCAGTTGTTGTTGTTGTTGGAACATCAATTAAAATAATGATGACCATCATCATCAGTTGATGAATGATAAAGATGAGTACACAATGATGCCTTCAAGCTTTTATGAACAGTTTTAGCAAAAAATTTGAATTAAATTGTCACTAAAATTTAAATTCACAATTCAAAATCAAACACACATACAAAGGGTTAATCAACAAAAAGTATTACAACGTTAACTAAACTAAACTAAACCTGTTGCACAGGTTAAGACACATTTATCTTAACGAAACAAGGTTGTTGTTGCGGTTGCTGTTATTATTATTAATTTGTTTTTTTTTATTTTGACAATTAATTAATTAAACTATTTCGGTACAGTCTTATGGTACATTTTTATGTTTTGATGTGAGGGTGGAAATAGTTGATTTGAATTGGCTACTTTACTTATTGTTTGTTGTTGTTGTTTGCGAGAGAAAAAACAAAAGCAAAAAATCTTTCATCATTATTGTGTTTCGGTTGGATTGTTGTTGTTGCTGTTTTTTCACTGGACAAAAAATAAACAACAACAACAACAAAAAATTTGTTACAAAACAAAAAACAAATTATGTTTGTTGTTGTTTGTCGTAATCATTTGCTCTTCTCTAGTTCATTTCATTTATAAAACTCTCTGGATATGAGATAATGTTAATTAATATTGAAGGAAGAAAGGAGAAGAAGAAGAAAACAAAAGTTAATTGTTGTTGGAAAGATAAAACCACAATAATAATGATGATGATAATTATTATTAAGTGAAAATGTCTGAAAAAAATAAATAAATGTTGTAAACAACAAGGTTAGGAAATTGATAGAAAAGTACCATGTATATATCATGTATATATCAGTGTGTGTGTGGGTTTCATTTCAACCGAAAAAAAAGTTTGTTTGAATAGAAAAACCATTTTCTTTTGATTGGGGTTATTCTCAGAAATATATTGCACTACTTCTTAATGGAATTGATTAAAATCGATTGATAATGAACGGAATCAAAGTTTTTTTTCTCGCTTGCTTCCTCGATAATGTAATATGATACCATATTGGATATTAGAGCAAATCATGGCTTAAAATCTTATCCCAATAAAAAAAGAAAACTTGTCTGTAGGATGTGTGGAATAAGATGAGATTATGATGATGATGATGATATGAACAAAAGCTGCTGCTTTTTTCAAGCTGATCATTCATTCATCCATTCGACAAATTGGCTAAGGTCGCCAATTGATTTTTCTTATTGAAAAAAATAACCTGAACGAACGAAAGAAAAAAAAGACAGAAAATTCAGAAGAAAAATCCACATAAAATGATGATGCAAAACAAGGAGAGAACGATAGAGATGGATAAGAGAGCTGATCCTGATCCTGATACTGATCACCATCATCATCAGGATCAAGATCATTTATCAAATTGAAAAAAAACGACGACGACGAAGAAAAAAAAGAAAAAGAAAAGAAAAATGATGATGATGATAACACGATAACGATGTTTGAAGAAGGGCAAAAAAAAACAAATTTTTTTCTTTCACAATATCTTTTCTTTTCTTATATTGCAATCGTCTTCCTGTTGTTGTTGTTGTTTTCGACAATGTCCAGCGCAAAAAACAACAACATTAAATGATGTAATGATGAATAGTGTTCAGTAATATTTTTGACCCAATACGCAAAAAATATCAGCACCCATTAATGTTTCGTTTTTTTCAAGTTTTCGTTTTTTTGGAAGAAATATAAATACTTTGGTGCCTTTGATTAGTGTTTGTAAATTCATTAATAATAATATCGATTGATTTGTAATTCGATATTATTGGAATTTTAAAATTGAAATGAAAGAAAAATATATCACATTATCCACAATATGAAAATCTGTTTTTTCTAAAAGGCTGGTTTTTTTCCAACCGATTATTTTTCTTCCATTTTCCAAAATTGTTACATCCCCATTTTGTTTTCAAATTCAATTCAAAAATGAAAAACGAAAAATTGGTTGTTACCCAAATCAACCAGCCAACCAATCATTATCATCATCAACAATACTTAAATCATGTTTTTTTTCTTTGATGATGATTATAACTATCAACCATCATCATCAACATTGACTTATAGACTTTCTTTCTTTTTTGAATGATGACTGACAAGTTAAACAATTCACATCATCAGTGTATTGTATATATAGTGGTATTGTGTGTGTGTGTGTGTGTGGTTTGTTTAAAGTTTTTTAATTTTTTTTTAAATTTTCTTTTTTCTCTCCTTTCTCAAAACCACAATAATATAATAATAATAATGATGATGATAATAATGATGACTACGTACGTTGAACAATCGACGCCCAGTCATCGACAAACATTGACTCGATTGGTCGATTTGGTCGAAAAGAACGACTTTTCCTTTTGATTTAATATGCCAGTTGAATGAGAGAAAAAAGATGTAAAATTTTCAATTGTTTTTCTTTTCGGATTTTCGGCTGAAAAAAATTAAAATATCAATATTGAAAATGATGACAAATCATAATTAATGATGTGTGTTTGAAATTAAAACAAGCAAACATCCTTATCTTTTAATCCGATCGATATTAATGATGATTTAATCAAACCAAAAACAAAATCAACATTTAAATCCATTTTCTCACTTTCTTTTTTTTCAATTTTTCACAGTTAAAAAACAAAAAATAAACACTTAGCGATTAAGTAAGTGAACAAATCTCTTCTTCTCATTGAGAAAACATTAAACGGGAATAAAATTAAATGATTTTTGAATGAATGAAAAAATTTAAATATTTTGTTTGTTTATTTTAGTTTTTTTTCAGTTTTCTTGATTTCGAATCGATTAAATTATGCTAATCACTGATTTGTGTTTGATATTGAAAATTTCACACCTGGTTGGTGTTTTCTTATTTTCACACAACTTTTGGGTAAAATCTAATTTTGTTTGTTTATTTTTGTTGTTGTTGTTGTTGTTATTAGTTGAATGTTGTGATTTGATTTCAAAAAAAAATTCAACAATGTTTTTGTTTGGGATTTTCGTTGTTGATTGGAACTAAAAAAACTAATATTTTTGATCAAATTCAATCGGTCAATTATCATTCAAAATACATCATCAGTACTTGAAAAAAATTTCAAATTTTTTTTTGCATGTAAATTCGTTTTTTTTTGTAAACAAACAAAACAAAACAAACGAGTGTAGTGGATTATTTTTCTTTGTTGTTGTTGAAACTGGAACCCCCTTAATAACAGCAACAATAATTGCCATGCTGGTATATTAATTTCATAAAATATATCATTTTTATTGAATCATAATAATAGTTTTTTTTCAGTTTGTTTTGTTCATGACAATAACATAGGTGGGAATTTTAAATTTCCAAGAAAAAAAACCGAAAACGAAAAATTCAATTAAATTCAAATCACGCCTTTTATGAAAAAAAACGATATCAATTTATTGAATGAGGAGTGAATGAAAGTCTAACTTACTCTTATCCATTTACAAACTTATTTTCACAGTTTTTTTCATCACACACACTAATATATCACATGTTAGGAAACTATTTTCTATCAATCAATCAATCAATCAATTGAATGATGATTGTGAAAACCCCAAAAAGAAACCAAACAAATTGATCAAGCAAACTAAATATGTGTGTGTGTGTTTGGCTGATAATTGATAAACGAAAAAAAGCGAAAAAAAAATATTGTTTAATCTACCGTATTGTGTGAAAGTTTTTCCTTTTTTCAGGATACATGTTATTTCCATTTCATTTGTTTGGAATAAAATGATTTTTTCTTTCTTTGAATAGAGAAAAAATGTGACAATTTTCATTGAGGAGAGAGTGTTAAAATTTTTATATGTGATTCATATTTAATACAATAGACGTTACATATGTTTTTTTTTTTTGGTTGGTTTAGTTTGGTTGAAAAACACCTTCTGATTTCGTTGTTGTTGTTGTTGTTGTTTTGCCTACACTTTGGTTAGGTTAACACCATTGTATGGTAAACTAATTTTTTTCGGGCTAAAAGAAAGAAAAAAATCTTACATTCGTTTTCCTTCCCCCATTATATTATATTATTATCATCATCACTTGGATTTATCATCATACAGGTCATATATGGTTTATTTTTATTCAAATGAATGATTCAAGTGTTAATCTCTTTTTTTTCGGGTCACATGCACACATACATTGAGTTTTGGCAAAAGGAAGAAAATCTATCGATTATGGATAAAACTCTGTTGGTGGTGAATTTATTTTCAATAATCGTTTTTTTTCGCTACTAAATTATTGTCACATTTACTTTTTGTTGAAATAGATTTTGGAACCCAAAAAAAAATCCTCTATGTTTGTTTGTTGTTGTTCCCAAATGATTATCATCATCATTATTTCAACTGATTTAATTCACAACAAAACCAAAACCACCGAATATTTGAACGGTTGTTTTTAGGAGGCTCAATATCAACTATTGTTGTCGTTTGTTGTTGTTGTTGTTTGTTTGTTGTTGTTATAATTGGTTACAATTAAATTACATATGCTTGAATAGACAGATTTTCAATTCCTCCGGTTTGTGTGCACATAGTTTGATGTAGTTGAAATAGTAGCTTGGCCTGAACTTGTGAACAACATAAAAATAAAACATAATCTTCTTATGGATCAGGATCTATGGAACGGTGAAAAATCAAATCTAAACCACCAAACAGACAAAAGAAAAACGGTAACCAACAAAAAAAAATTAAGCGTGCATTTTAGTAAAAATGTGTAAATTTTTATCAATCAAAAACTCTTTGATTACAACAATTTTTTTTGGTTATAGATTCAAACATCAAAATCGAATAAATCAATTATCGATGATGATGATTATCTTTAATTGGATATAGGATTGTAATAGAGAAACTAAAGAAAGCCAAAATCAAAATTTCTTTCTTTTCTTTGATTTAATAATATGTTGTTCACATGAATTAGGATTGAATAATTTTTGAATGAATTTTTGTTCAAAATATAAACTCTATAATCAAACGACGAAACGAACATTGACTTTTTTTCATTCACTTGGTTTTTTTTTTGAATTCTATGATGATAATGATGGTATTGAATTCATCAACCAAACAAAAAAAAAGCCGCATTATTTTTTCTGGCATAAACACCACCACCAGCTAATCAGCTAAATGGTTTTTGTTTTTCGGATTTTAGGGCCGGTTCAATTTCGGTTTCGGATTTGGATTCGTTTTTTCTTTCTCTCAGGTTGGTGGAATGATTCTGAATTTATTTTTCCTGTTGTTCTGTTTCGATTTTTTTATATTCATTTTCGCTTGGTTGAATTTATCATTTATATGATCATCATCATCATTATTGCAATGTCATTCTAATAGGTTTTTTGTTGTTTTGTTTTGTTTATGTTATGTTCGGTGTTTGTTGATGATCATCATCATTGATGATCATGATGACTATCCCTTGTCGATCATTCATGTTTCCTATCCTATCCTATTATTGTATTGTATTTTTTTCGATTGTCAATTTGTTTTTCGTTTTTTCCTTGTGTGTTATAGTCAATGAAATGAAATGAATGAATGAATTTGTATGGCCAAAACCTGATCAAACAAAAAAAAAAAAAAAAAAAATGATAATCATTGGTTTCACAATACATAACATGAACAGAAACAAGCTTGTTGGTTATTTCAAAATAATAATGATGTATGTGAATGGAAAAACAACTATATATACATCAACAATACATTATGATGATTATATGATGATGATTCTCAACAACAACAACAAAAAACATTATCAAACTATATAGTCATCTAATAATAATGTGATATCATTACATTATTATCAATGATTTTTTTGTTCTCTGGGCTTGATAAAAAACAAAATTCAACCAATCAAAATACACCTTTTTTTGAAGAAAATCTATTGTTGTTGATGATTTTGTTTGAAAAATTCCTGAAAAACAGAATTTTTGTTGTTGTTGTTTTCCAACTGATAACTAAATGAATTTTTCTGTGATTGTTTTTTTTCTGATTATCATTATTATTATATCACATCATTATCATTATAGAATCATTAGTCTGAACAATAAAAAAACGAACATCATTATAAAGATGAAAACAAAAAGATAAGCTTATCAGATCGCAGCAAAAAAATGATCAAAAATAAAAACGGAATGAATGAATCAATCGTAATGCTAAATCATTTGTAATTTAATACAAATTTTTACCTTGATGTGTTTATCAAGATCATATCTATATTAAATGATTGATAATGATCAAATGATGATGATTATGATGATGATGATGATGAGACAAATAAATTCAAATTTATGTTAATCAATCATTATATGTTGGTGGTTGATTATTTTATTTTTGTCAGTTATTTTAAAATATTTGATTCTATGATGGTATAGTTTTGTCATTGATAATTTCAATTTTTCATTAATTTTATCATCATCAAAAAATGATCCATGTGGTTGGTTGATTTTGGTAAATTTGTTATTTTTTTTCTCAAAAGAAAAGAAAACAAAAAAAAAGATTTAAATTTTCATCCATAAGGTAAATTGAATTCAATTACAAGTTGAGAAAACCAGCACTAACTGATTGATCCAATGAATAAATGAAAGAAAGAAAAAAAATCAATCGTGTGAATTTTTCATTTTCGGCATTTCTGTTTTTTTCTGCTGAATTTTTTGAATAAATTTAATTTCGGCTAATTTGAATTTCAAATTTATTTTTTTGTTTTGTTTTTGCAATGATATCGCATCAATTCAGTAGTGAATCGAAAAAAAATCAAAAATTGATAATGATCAACAACAGAAGAAAATTTTTTTCGATTACGAATGAAAGAAAAGAGAGAAAAAACCGATAAAATCCCGTTATGCGGTTTCATTGAAGATTTTTTTTTCTGTTTATGTTTGTTATGCAATCAAATTTGTCGGCACAGTTTTTCAGTTAAAGTCGATTTTAAGCATCAATCAATCAATCAGAATAAAGTTGGAAAAAGAAGAAAAACTTTTTTCTTTTTCAAGTTCATCTTCTTCGCACACACAGACACACACATCAACATCATCATTATTCAATTCAGATGTCATCAATTTCTATCGAAATTTTTGAAGGCAATAAGTTAACAAAAACAGAAAAAAAGAAAACATTTTTTCTTTCTGAACAGATTGAACTTGATATTATGAGTTGAAATAGCCAATAAAAAAAAACAAATTATTTTAATCAAAACAAACAAACAAAATATCGATTCTAGATACTCATCGAACTAATAATAATCATCATTATCATTATAATAGTCATAATTATAATGATAAAAACGTGTATTTTGATTGGAATGTTGTTTTTCAAAACAAAATTCTTTTATTTTTTTCATCTAAATGAATGAAAAATAAACATCAAGAAAATGTGATTGAATTCTGGTTGAAATAGCCGCCACCATCATCATCATCATTACAAATTTTTCTTTTTTTTAACTGATCAAAATAGAGCCAACAACAACAACAGCAAATATAATGATAATAACAACCGAACAACAACAAAAAAAAAAAAATTGTTTCAAGCATGTATTCATTGTACGAACATTGAATGCAAATGAGATTCAATGCATTCATTCGTACACATTGTACATTGCAATTTCAATTCACATACAAAATATATTTTCTGGATATGGTTGAATGATCCTTGCATTTTCCAATGTGAATAGAGAGGATGTGAATGTAAAAAAATTATGTGTTGACCATTCACATATTACGTCCACACGTTTCTCTCTATATATTATTCTGGTAACCAAAAAAAATTTGGTTTCCAGTTTTTTTAATATCTACAATATACATTTGTTTATTATATAATGACGCCCTAGCGCCCATAAAAAAAACAACAACAAACGATCAAAATGAAATGAAATCAAGAGAGAGAGAGAGAGATAGATAGAAAACGTATCTATCTATCAATGAAAACTAAACTAAATGTCCAAACAACAACAACGAAAAAACCTAAATAATAATAATAAAAAACATATAGTGTATACAAAAAAAGACTAGACACATGATTAGCAGCAAAAAGGCAAATCATCATCATGTTGATGATGATGATGATCATAATAATCGTAAATAGTAATGGAATTCATATGATCAGAATACGAAATGAGGATTTTTTTTTGTTTCTGTTTTTTGTTTTGATCCGTTTGTTGTATGGATGAAATTAGAAAACCAAAAAACAAAAACGTAATATTTCAATGCAGTCAGCTAGAGAGAGAAACGGAAAGCTTTGTGCCTGAAAAAAAAGAATGGTCATTTTTTGATAGTCAAAAAAAAACATTTCGGTGTTCGTTTGTTTCACCATGGCAATCTAATTCGAAACAAAAATTTTGTTTTTCCTTTCTTATTGATGGTTGTTGTTGATTATTTTGAAATTTATCATTTTAAATTTTTACTCTTTTTTTCGATTTAGTCACTTGATTGAATATTCGAATCAAATTGATTGATTGAGCAAATGATTTTTTTCCGAAAATTTTTGTTTTAAAAAATTTGATTTAAAACTTTGAAAAAAATTAAGGTTTTTTCCATTCATCGTTTTTTATGCAAATTATTTTCTCTTTTTTTTTGTTGTTAACATTAATTCATTAAAGTATATTGTTCACATGTTGTTTTATTTCAAAAAACGAAAGATTAACATCCATCAACAGCATAATAATCAACATAATTATCAAACAAACGGTTATATAATCATAATCATCATCAACATCATTTTCGAGTAGAAAAAAATTATTATTATTATTATTATTACATAACATTACATTTAGATTTAGATTAGCACATTTCGCATTTTGTATATCGACAACGAAATGTTGTTGATGATGATTAGGATGATGATAATGATGAAGCAGAGAGAGAGAGAGAGAGAGAGAGAGAGAGAGAGAGAGAGAGAGAGAGAGAGAGAGAGAGAGAGTTGAATGAAAAAACAACCACACATCATTATCATTTCCGAAAAAAACAACAACAACAAGATATTATTTTTAATTATGGTTATTAATTAGTTAATTAATTAAATAATTAATTAATTATAATCATTTATAATACAATAATATTATTATCTGTATGCTGTTGTTGTTGTTGTTTATATAATATGTTCTTTTTCACTGATTTTATCATTTTAATATGGAATGTTTTTTTTCGTAGTGATTTTAATTTGAATTTTTGTCGTTTTGCTTTTCTCAAGACATGCGAAGCAAAAAAAAGAAACAAAGTGAAAAGATTTGAAATCATCTTCTTTTTTTTCGCCAACATAATGATGATTATTGTCATTTTATGTTAATTTTATGCAAGAAAAAGAACAAAATTGCGACATTGACACTGAGACAAATTATTATTAACATAATGTTTTTCCGACTGTTTTTTTCAAATAGAATTCTTCTTTCGTTTTTCAAATGTGACAAATATCAATCATTTTTTTAAAAAAAAGTCAAAATTCTCATCATCATGACTATCATTGATGCATTTTACCATTTTGATTTTTGTTTTAAATTGTCAATGAAATAATAAAAATAAATTTTTCCTTTCATAAAATCAGAAAACATATAATTATATAATGTTTTTTTGGTTTAAAAATTTTTCGCATTTAAAAAATTTTGCTACAATGTATACAATATTCACTAACGTTTTTTTGTTTTTTTAAATATTTTTTAAAATAGAAATAATGGATTTCCTGAGCAATTTTTTCTTGGAAACAAAACCGTATCGAAAGGGTTAATCATTGGAAAAAAATCCGATAACGATCAATAACTTGGCTAATCATCAATTTGATCACCTTTTTTTCTTATGATTGGATTCAATTCAAAAAACAAATTGACAAAATGATTAAACATTGATGAAATTGTACGCCCACAATCACCATGACACGCAACACGCACTTACTTACACAAGGATGTTGTTCAGAAATATTCAGCCATAAAGAAAACAACAACGATCACTATCAGTATTTATCTAGCAACTAAATAAAATCTTCGATAAAATCTCAATCGTTTTTTTTCATTGAAATAAAGTGAAATTTTTTTGTAAAGAGTTTAAAAAAATGATGATCTTAGTTTTGCACAAGGAAATTCAACCGATGTTGATGATGATGATGATGATCCATCATCATCAACATCAGTGAAAAAAATCAATTAATCTTTTCTATCAATGTGTTTTGTTGATGTTGTTGTAGTTGTTCAAATTTAACTTTGTTTTTTACTTTTTCTTTTCAGGAAAAAAATTGGCTTCACATAAAAATTTGGACAAAATAAGTGAAGAAACAAGATCCAAAAAATTCATTGAAAGCATCATTTAATGAGTGAAGATGAGTCATTTGAATTAGAAGAAAAAAATGCTGACGACCATCAACAACAACATTATCATCATGTGTTTTTTTTTCACTGAATGTTCGTAAAACATATGAAATGAACACAAATTAAAGCGTAACAAACAAACGAAAAAGGAAAAATAATTTTGTTTTTTTTGAAATATTAAAATTTATAAAGTGAAAAAATAAAAATTAATTATGATGGCGATGATGATGATGATGAAGATGATCATGATCATCATCGTTGTCGATATGACATCATCATCAAAATTGTTGTCATCATCATCAATGACAACGAAAAAGATGACAACAACAGCAAACATGATAACAACATCGACATTAAGATGATTTAGATAATAATGATCATAATCATCGATATTATCTGAACTAATCAATTAAACATGGTGTTTTTTCTTCGATTCAATGTGCTGTTCAGTTATTTGTGAAAATTTTAATTTAAATATCAAAATTGTCAAACTTTTATTTCCAACGACAACAACAAAAATCAATCGATAAATTAATTTGCGCATCCTAGTCATCATTTCGACAATAAGCTCAATAACAAAAAAAGGTACGTGCTGTTGTTGTTGATGAAAATGACTATGAATATTCAATTCACGTATTTTACCGAATACAAATCCGCATTAAAGATAGTAATTCTTTTTTCTGCTTAAATTCAGGATTACAATGCTGATAGATTTAGCTAAGATGGATTAGTTTTAGGAAGAATGAAAATCCCAATAAAAAAATAATTAATCGATCGATTAATCGTTTTAAGGTGTGGATTTTATTCTTATTATTTTACTAAATGGTTTTTGATCTACGGTTTTTTTTTGGTGATGATAATCCCATTCACCAATCAGTGAAAAACATCACCAATCAACTAACCAATGTTTCAAGTTTTCATTTTCTCATCTAACATTTCAAATATAATCAATAATTGAAAATTTTTGATTATAAAAAAATATCAAGGATAGTTTTCTTGGATTGATTTTTCCATTCAGATGATGTTAAACGACCAACCATTTGGTGTAATCAATCAAATCAAATCGATCGGATGATGATGATCATCTATATCCATATCAGTTGATTATCTGATTAATTTTGTTGTTTTTGTTACTCTGATTGATTGATTTTTTAACAATTTTTTTTCAAATTGAAAAGAATTCTTTCTCGATTTTTGTTCTTCTGCTTGGTTGTCGATGAAATTGAAATTCTTTTCTGATTTTGTGCAGCTGATTTTTCCTGATTTTTCCTGATTTTTCCCGATTGAAAAAATCAGGAAAAAAACCAAACGAATAATGATGACCGATTTGAATTTTGTTGTTGAACTTTTTTCTTTAAATTCATTCATTAATTCATCTTCGAAATAAAAACGAAAAAAATCTATTTTATCGGCCAGGTGAGAAAAAGGTCAATCCTTGTGTCAATTTCAATTTCAAGCTGTTTTTTTTGTTCATTTTTTTGCCTACCACTGCTATCATCTACTGATTTTTGATGCTGTTTTTGTAGATGATTTTTTAACCGACCGGAATTTTCGCGAAAAATCACAAACATAAACAACAAACAACCAAACGAAAAAAAAATCTTAAAGGAAAAACATCTATGATAAAGTTTTTGTTGTTGCTGTTGTTTCGTCTTCAATCAAGCAAGAAAATAAAACCAGTGTCTTTATATAAAGTGTGTGTAGGCGTTTTGTTTATTTGGCTAGTTTTCTTTCATCAAAACAAACTGAAAAGAATGAATTTTTAAAAAATTCTTTAATTGAATTTTTTTCAATCAAAAACCAAAGATTGGCTTTTTAGTAGTCATTTTAAAATGGCCACCGGAGTGAAAATGGAAAACAATTTTCAAACCAATATTGTTGATTTAGCTGCAAACAACAAAATATTTAGCCCACCATCAATGATGATTTTAAATTGTTTACATTTTCGTTTCGTTTGTTTTTTCCACTTGTTGGATCTATCATCATTTAGTGAAAAAAACATTCGATGTGTGTGTGTAATGAGATTACCTAGTCCGGTTTTTGTTTGGTTTTTTCGGGTTCGCCTACCCGATTTTTTACTTGAAAAAAAGAGTAAATAAAGTGCAGCATGCTGAGTGTATTTCATTCAATTTTTTTTGTTGAATGAAATACAATTTGTTGTTGTAGGCGTCATTTCTATTTCTATTTGTTTTTCTGATCATCGTTTTTTGTTAATTTGTTTTGAAATGTTGTTATTGTTTGCATTAAACAACAACGACATTTCAAAAAAAGTTAAATTAATTAAAAAAAACTTAACATCATCATCATCATTGATGATCATTGTTAATCGTTCTGAGAATAGAAATGAATCGAAAAAATTGAAAGAAGAAGAATGTCAAAATGTCAAATCGATGCAATCACCTTGTTAGAATAGATAGGAAAATCTTTTTAAGATTGTCAATCATATTTGATGTTGATGATGATGAGATCATGCTGCTTATGATGATGATGATGAATATGACAGGTGATTAACAATATAACACACCAACACGGTGAAAATATTCAAAAACTGATTGACTGACTTGATATTGATGCGATGATTATGATGATGAATATCCTGGTATTTGTTTATTTGATTATTTTGAAAATTTTGAATTTTGTTAATCAAATTTTTCGTTTTGTTTTACTTGATAGTTGGATGATTGTCATCCATCTATTGATATTTTTGGTGTACAGGTCAGGATTATTTCAATCAAAAAACATCATCATATCGGACAACACAGTGGGTATTATTTTTCTGTCTTCTTTTCTGTATTGTTTCGTTCATCACTAAGTGATGTATCGATATCGACTATAATAACATTGATGGCTATTTATTTGATGATCTTTGTTTTTTGTTTCTTGGAAAGAAAAGAAAAAGAAAAAAATTTTTCAATAATGATTGACAGTTGTTGTTTTTTTGATTTTGATTTTTTTTTGGCTATTTTGACATCTAAAGTTTTTGATCATCAACAACATCAGAAGCAGCAGCAGCTAGAGGATTGGTCTTGCAAGTTTTTTTTCTGACAAGAAAAAAGTTTCAATTTTTCAAAATTTCTACTTTCAATTTTGTTGGACATTGAGAAAAGAAAAATCTAACGGAAAAAAACGAATAATTTCTTAATTCAGAGCTTTAAATTTGAAATCTATCTATCCATCTCTCTCGCACTCAGATATCGATTGCTGTCAAATCAATTTATCAATTCTAAACACACAAAAACAAAATAGCCAGGTAAATGAAATGAATGAACATCGTTTGTATTTCAAATCGTCATCATTCAAGAATTGAAGCCATGATTTCTCCACTTTGTTTTTGTTTCTCCCCACACTTTGTTCATTTGATCCCGCTGTCTATCATCATCAACATCATCATCTTTTGCTTGATCTTTGATCGAATGGCTAAATTTTTTTTCTTCTAAATTATCCAAAGAAACGTAAAACGTAAACGTAAAATAAAAACGTTTCAAATCAATTTCATTTCAATGTTGTTATCGTTTTTGGACAAAGTTTTCAAAGTCTTCGACGACGACGACGACGATCATGATGATGATAATGTTGATGATGATGACGGCGATGACCAAAAACTAGCTAGCTGGCTAGTTTTTTTCTTCTTTCTTGATCCTGAAGATATATACTACTCTCTTTTTTTCATTCGGATAACTTGACTGCTCTTGGTCGATCGTCGATTGATCGGTCGTCGATGTAAAGATATTGGCTGTTGTACGATGATGATGGAGACTAAAACTGATGTTTTGATGATGATCACGATGAATTATACAATATTGGCCATTGAATTTTTTCTGCCTTCTTTTTTTCTGCCCCTTTTTTTCTCGCTAAGCAAATCTCCTATCTAATCCTGACTTATTGATGTGTGTATGATGGAAAAAAAGGAAAATTCAAAGAAATCATGAAAATGATGCACACATAGAGGTTATGTTGTGTTGTTCACCGGGGCCAACACTGTTGCCAAAAAAAAAAAAATTTCCGTTTTTTTTTCTTGATTTGCTTTGATGATTCATGGTGGATAAAATCGGTCAATCATAAAAAAATGATGTTTTGGTGATGGTGGTGGTGGTTTTTGTTTGTTTGTTTGTTCATATTTGGATATATCAATTTCTCTTCCGAAATATCATATATCGATTGCAAAAAATATGAAAACAAAACAAAAAATTCATCGCAAAACTTTTTTATTGATTAGTAAAAAAGTTTTCGGGAATACTTTCAATTATTATCATAGGTCAAAAATTTAAAAAAATGTTCAGAATACAAAAAAGAGACCCATAGTTTAATGATTTGATCATTATCAATAAAATGATGACTTTATCATCAATTAAGGGCCGTTTGATAGATTTTTAAATTTAATGAAATAGATTTTTTATTATTTTTATTTTTTGGATAAAATTTTTTTAATTTAAATTTTTGTTTTTGTTGTTTATTTTATCCTTTATAACCAGGACGAAAATAATCAAATTATCTTGATTAAATTTTTGGATTTGAAAGCAAAAACAAACAAAAAAATTTGATTTTTCGACCGTTATTTTTTTGTTGCTGCTGTTCAAATTGACCTGCAATGATTTACAGACATCCTATCTACCATTCAACGAAAAATAACATATCAAACATCTACGACGACAAAGTGACATCAAAGTTTTGACGATTTTTTCGTTCCTTCATTTTGATGACTTTTGCGGTGTCTGTGTGTGTGTTCAGATTAGATTGATTAGATTGTTATCCAATTTGGACAACAAAAAAAATCAAAGATTTTAATCATCGTATAACAATTGTGTCTGTGTTTTTTTTGTGTTTGAAATAAAAAAAAAACCTGAAAATAAAGCTACAAATACCCTCTTTATCTTTTCTTCTTCTTCGAAAGTTTTGAATTCTCAAAAAGAAAAAAAAAATGGCCACTGGTTCATCATCACCATATTTAAATCACCTGTCCAGTGCACATGAACAGCAGGCACATTTAATGCAAGTGGCAGCTGCGGCTGCCGCTGTAGGTGGTGGCTATGGACGTGAACCATCACAATCATCTGGAGGATCATCATCAATAACAACATCATCATCATCAGGTTCTTCGGCTGCTGCAGCAGCAGCAGCAGCAGCGGCTGCAGCCGTTGATCTTAAATATTCAATGCATCCACAAGCAAATGGACATGCAACAGCATTAGGTCAACATCATTGGTCATCATCATTAGGTTTACAGACATCACTTGGTACTAATCATCAATCGGGGCATGGTCCATCATCTATATCAGGTGGTATATCATCACCGCATCAAATGAGCCATGCAGCATCAAGTGGACAAGCAGCAGCGGCTGCAGCGGCAGCGGCAGCCGCAGCCGCCGCAGCTGATATGCAAATGTCAAATCCATGGGCAACAGCCGGTGTAATGCATGGTATGCATCATGCTCATCATGCCCATCATCATACTGCTCATCATCCACATCATATGCATCATCATAGTCCGGATATCAAAACACATAGTGGACATGTACAATCCCAGAATGGTACAAGTTCATCATCATCATCAAATGATTTAGCATCTATACATGCGGCTGCAGCAGCTGCGGCAGCCGCAGCTCATCATGTACATGCAGCAGCACATCGTGGAACACCTCAACATTCAATGACACCAACATGGCATCCAATGTCATTGACAATGCCTGGTCATCAACATCATCATCATCATCATCATACCGGTACACCACCACCACCTACACATAGCAATGGTGGTTCGCCATTACATCAACATTCAATGGCGGCATATCCAAGTATGAATGGTATGTTAGCTGCAGCTGCTGGTGGTGGTCAAGCATCAATGCTACATCCTGCTATGCGTGGTCATAGCGGTCTTGGTAGTGATCTAAGTTTATCGATGCAAAATGATTTAGCATCACGTTTGGATGATAAATCATCATTTTCCATGGGTTTATTGGGATCATCCGATTCATCTATACCTCGTGTACATTCCGGTAGTGTCACTGGTACTGAAAGTGCCGGTGAAGAAGAGACACCAAGTTCGGATGATCTTGAACAGTTTGCCAAACAGTTCAAACAACGACGTATCAAATTAGGCTTTACACAAGCCGATGTCGGCCTAGCATTAGGTACATTATATGGCAATGTATTTTCGCAGACAACGATTTGTCGATTCGAAGCATTACAGCTTAGTTTTAAAAATATGTGCAAACTAAAACCACTATTAGCTAAATGGTTAGAGGAAGCGGATTCAACGACCGGTTCGCCAACATCAATCGATAAGATTGCTGCTCAAGGAAGAAAACGAAAAAAACGAACATCAATCGAAGTTTCAGTGAAAGGAGCGTTGGAAACACATTTTCACAAGCAACCGAAACCATCAGCTCAGGAAATAACATCATTAGCTGAACATTTGCAATTAGAAAAGGAAGTGGTGAGAGTTTGGTTTTGTAATAGGCGACAAAAAGAAAAGCGTATGACACCACCAACTGGACAATTGGATGGTACGCCTACATCAGCAATGATGATGAGTCCACCACCAGATGATGCAATGCATAGTGGTGGTAGTCCACCATTATCAATGACACATGGCCATCTTTCTCATCATCATCCTCATCATCCACATAATCCACACCATCATCATCATCATCATCATCATGGTCACCATCAACCACAATCACCGCCTTATTCTCCACCAAATCCTGGCCATATGAATTCAGGTAATGGTGGTCATCAATCTGGTCATCCTGGTGGTGGTAATGGTGGAAATAATGGTGGTATGAATCCAAATCTAACAGGTCCTAATTCGATCCATACGCATCCATCATTAACGGCACACTGACATCAAGCGGCGCTGGGCGGCTCATTATCACTATCATCATCATCATCATCACCATCAACATCATTGATATCGATGTTTAATCCGAATAATAATAATAATAATAATAATTATCATCAACATTATCTTCAACAACAACAACAACAATATGAACGTAATATAAGATCGAATTCACCATTATCAATGCTATCAAAATTATCATCACCATCATCAACAAAAACGACGATAAATAATATTTATCAACAACAGAATGATAATCAAGATCAATCATCAATGATGAGGATGATCAAATGTCAAACTAGAATCAAAAATGATGATGATGATGATAATGATGTGGGCATTGTCAATAACGATGATAATGATAATGATAAACATTCAAATATAGCCGTCACAGTCGCCGTGAATAGTCAATCACATCCACCATTATCCCTTCCTATTTCACATTCCTCTTCATCATCATCCTCATCCGCATCCACATCCGCATCAGCAGCAGATATTTTTTCATCACAAACAAATTATCATCAACAACATAATCAACAACCACAACATTTTATTCCATTTATATCGAATCAACAACAGCAACAAGAATCATCATTATTATTAAATAATCAAAATCGTTATAATCAATCATTGAATAATTATAATGACAATGTTGATGTTGATGATGCTGATGATGATCATCATAAACAACAACAACAACAAAGATCTACATCCTCTGTTTCTTCTTCTTCTTCCTCTTCTAATTCATCATTCTTGTCGAAAACGTTAACAACAACAACAACAATGACAATGACAACAACAACCAAAGAATCAACAACAGCAGCAACAACAACATCATCATATCCAATTGATTATCAACAACAAAATGATAATGGAACATTTCCCGGTACAACTTTATCTAGATCATCATCATCATCATCATCATCAGGTAGTTGTTCATCGTCAAATGGAATGAATAATTATAATCATTGTCAACAACAAATGATTGATGATGATGGACAACAACAACAACAAACTAAGAATCAAACATTATCTAAACAAAATGAGCAACAAACATTGAATGATAATTCATCATCATCATCATCAACAACAACGGAAAATAAACAAAAGAATAATTTAATTAAATCATCATCATCGGATAAAAGAATTCGAAGAAAAAATTCAAGGAAAAAATCAAAAAAATCTAATCAAAATTCAATAATGAACGATATCGATGATGGTGATGACAACGATATTTTAAACAATGATCAGGATGATGAAACAAAACAAAAATCATCAACAATCAATGATAATATGATGGATATATCGATAGTATCGAAAAAAATTAATAACAATAAGTCTAAACCAATAAAATCAATGAAAAACAAGTCCAAACAATCACAACAACAACAAAGTCAATCATTTAATTGTCAAACAGATATGATGATTGATAATAAATCAATACTTACTAAACAAGAAATCAATGATAATGATGTTGATGATGATAATGATCAAGATGAGAATGATGAACAATTTGAATCCAATTTCATCAATTCATCACAAACAACAGCAACAAATCTAGATCATTATCATCGACAATCAATATCGAATCAGAATAATTATTTTATGATTTCACAACAACAACAACAGCAACAACAATCATTATATAATTATAATAATGTTGTTTATCCAAATCAAATCTATTCATCGGGTGAATCGATTAATCAAAATGATCAACAACAACAACAGCAATCATATAATCGCCGTATGGATAATTTTAATTACCAACAACAACAACAGCATCATCAATCAATGATGTTAATGATGAATAATAATAATAATGCTAATGCTAATATCAATTTCAATGTCAACAATCATCATCCATATTTTGGTCTATCATCAGCATCCGCAGCAGCAGCAGCAACAGCAACAACATCGTCCGATTATTATTGGTAAAAAGTGTGTTTTTAACCGAAAAAAAATCAAAATTTTTTTCTTTAAATGATGAAATTCAAAAGCTGGTCTTTCATTCATCATCATCGATAATCGACAATTTTAGCTTGTTTTTTTGCCATATTTGTATTTTATTTTATCGTTTTTATGTAATTTTAATTTAAAAATTTTAGCTATCACACACATGTTGCACATATTGTAATTTGCTTCTTAAAATTTAAATAAATTTAGGTATTTGTTTTTTTTTCATTTTCTCTACGTAGACTGTGTTAGGCAAACACTTACAACACACACACACACGCAATCGATGTTTTGTTGCTGCTTGTAATGATGATGATTATCATGTATCATATATGTCCACCCACTTTCAAACACTGAAAACATAAATTTATTGCATAATATGGGCTCACAAATCATCATCATTATGAAAAATAATAATAAATATTTTTTCAAAACAATCAAATTTCTTTGTTGTTCCTGATTCACACACATCGATACAAACAAACACTCATTCAACATATAATTTTTGCTGCTGCTGAATTGAATTCTCACTAAAACATACCTCTCACAATTTCTTAAATGATCATCTTTATTTTGCCAATTTCCTGTGTATCTGTATCAGAATACAGAGAGAAAAGAAAATACCGAAACATACGAAAAAATAATATACGTTGTTATCATTATTTAATTCCTAAATCACACAACATTTTTTTTCATTGATTAGGAATTTCAATTCAATCAACAACAACAATATCATCATCATTGATCCATCCAAATATATATTCTCTTCATAATTATTCCTTTTGTTTTTTTTCATTTGGATAATGTTGTGTTTGGTTGTTTTTTCTCACGCCACATTTTGTATCTCTTTTTAATTATCATCATCATCAACGACAACAATTATTCATCGATTAATTAATTGATTATCATCCTCATTATCATCATTTCAAAAATAAAAAAAATTCCTATTTCAACGGTTCGTTGGCGATATAAATTGACAAAAAATGTGCAAATGCCCTCATCATTATCAACGTCAATAATTTTTCTTTTCTTTTTTTTTGATTATCACCTGAACGAAAATATTGAAATCAAATTTGGTTCATATCCAACAAGATGATGATCAATAACAATCGGAAATTTTTTAAAAAAATTCTTATTTCACATTGATTATTGACGATTGCTTTGAATATTATTATCATCATCAAAACAATAACAACAAAAATTGTTGCACAGCATCTCTTTCATTTTCAAACAAAACAAAACAAACATTTCATTTCATTTTATTCAAATTCTCTCTTTCTCATTTTCACTCTTTTATTATTATTATTATTAAATAAACTGTAATTTCATTGCTATTATTATCATTATTATTTCATTATAAAATAAAATCAATATTAAAAAATACAAAACAAAATGAATGAATGAATGAATTATTGAATATAATATATATTTCGATCATCAATATAATAATTAATAAAAAATCTTATTATTATAAACAAAATAATCGTTTTTTTCTTCTTTTTTAAAAATAAATTACAAGTTGAGTTGTGTTGTTTCAAACGATTAGTATCGATGGTTTCTCTTGTTTTGTTTGGTCGATTCGTTCATCACGATGATGATGATGATTATCATTATAATGATAACGTGTGTAAAATTTTCAATTTTTTACGCTCGTTTTTATTTTATTTTGTTTGTTTTTTTTGTTGTTGTTACATCTAAATTTATAAATCATGAAAGGGAGAAACAAAAATGTCGAACAATTTTTTGTTGGCCGTATCGTTTCCCACATGGTAATTAAAATGTAATGAAAATGATAACAACGAAAAAACAAAAATTGGCTGTCATCAATCATCGATTTGTAACGAAAAAAATGTAAGTGTTTTTAATTGTGAAAATTTATTCAAAACAAATTGCCAGAAAAAAAAGAAAAAATTCATAACTTAATTAATAAATGTTTGGCCAAAATCAATCAATGAATGAATTACATTATCGACCTACGATGGATAAGAAATCGGCCAATTAAAAAGATATCAATGTTTTTTTTCAATTGTAATCATCATGTTTAATGTTTTTTTTTCATGACATTTTCCTGTTTTCCTTTTGACATTTGACACCGTCATCATCATTTGGATTAGTATGAAATAAAATCTGATTGGAGATAGGAACAAAATACAAATCAATCAAATATTGATTTACGAAAAAAAATTATTATTGGCGACAACTGTTTTGAGAAACGAGTGGTTAAAAATTATCAATAAGCAATGTAAGAGAGAATGAAATATTCATACCTCCAAATACATTTCACTTGTTTCAAAAATTTCATTCCATTCTGACAGTTTCAAAAAGCAAAAATTTCCTGTCGATGATGATGATGATTAAAACTTATCATATGATTGGATATAAGATGATTTTTTCCATCTTTTTTTTTGATTGGAAATAAAAACCTTGACTACCTTGACTTTTAATCATATTTCTTTCGTTATTGATATGAATGAAATTGATGATGATGATGATGATTGAAAGCAAAAAATGAATTTGATTTGTAGGAATAGTAAAAAACATCTAACATTAATTTTAGTCAAAATTATTGCCAATAACTGGAAATCTGATATTATTATTTACAACAAACGTCGAATACACGTGCATCACAATTATTTTTTAAAAAGAAATTTCATTTTTCGAGAAAATATGACTCGTGCATATCAGATTACCTAATTTTAGTAAATATGAGTAATAATGAATTTTATTTAATTTTTTTCCTTTTATTTTCCATTCTTTTTACAAATTATCCATAGGGTTAGATTTGTGTGCTTAGTTTCCGGATGTTATTCATTATTTTATCTAACGAACAAAAAACAAACTTCTTATTCGTTCACCCTTGTGTTGTAATAAATGAAAATAGACAGGTTATTTTTTCAGAAAAGAAATGAATCTTTTTCAGTTTTTTTTGTTTTCTTTCATTAATTTCTTCTTCTTCTTCTGCTGCTGCATCATCTTTATTTTTTGATGATTTGTTCAGACATATTTAAGATTTTTTTTGTTCTTTGAATCTCAATATCGTACGTTTTGTTGGTTAATTTTTGCTTTCTTTTTGTTGTTGTTGTTTGATTGGTATTTTTGGTGTTATATCGGATACAGGAGAGAGAGAGAAAGAGGGAAGGAGAAAAGATAAATTAAAATCGTGACCAATGGACTTAGCATGGATTTGATCATCATCATCATGAATTGATCGAACGGAAACTATTCTTAAAGCTAAGTAAAAAAAAGAAAAAAGATGCCAAGTATTATAAGAAAAACAAAAAACACCATAAACATCAATATAGCCAGTATAGCCGCATCTTTGTTTTTTTTTCGTTTTGTTTTGTTATATGTGTTTTATTCACAACAACAACAACAAGAAACCATCACGAAATACGATTATGTTTTTTATTATCATCATTTTTCTGAGAAAAGGAAAAAAATTGATACATGTGTGTGTATGGATCATCTTTCTTTCTTTTTTTCGAAGGAAGAAACAACGCGTATCGATTGACTGACTTGTGATTGAATTGTGAATCGATCGAGGTAAGTTGGAAGAAGAAAAAAATGCGAAACTTGTTGCATGAATCTTTGAGGTAACATTTTTTTTCTTCGCTGGCTTAAAAACGATGAATGAAAAAATGACAAATTTTTTTCAAGTTGGAAACATTGTTAAAATTTTTTTCCAGGTAAAACAGCACTGCCACTATCACCGAGGGTATGAAAAAAATGGACAGAAAATAAAAAATGAAAATCACGATTAATTTATTAGAAGAAACAAAAAAAAAGATAATTGAAATCTGATACTCAATCTGATTGAATTGATTCACAAATAGAAACAGCTGAAATATGAGAGAAGTGTCATAATTACTATTTTGGTTTCCAAATGAAAATAATCATCATCATTATATCAATCGAATGAATTGTTCTTTTTCATTTTTTAATGGAAAATTCGTGATTCCTCAAACACACACCATTGATCAGAAAATTGGTTTGTTTCATTTTTCTTTGTTTATAAATAAACAGGCGACAAACGTTTTCATTTGTTGGATTCATACTCTATATTTAACTAGAAAAACAAAAACAAATTGATTTGATAACTAACCAAAACTTGTAATTTTGACACATTTTTCTAAAATTGTGGGTGTGTTGGTGGTATAATTGTTTGTTCGTGAATAAATAAATCCAAATAAGAAAATCACAAAAAACTTGAATTTCAGCAATTTTTCAGAAATTTTTTGTTCATAAATAAAATCTATACATCACGTGCTAAATTGTGGTCAATATTTAATATGTGATGGTTGGATCAAATATTGGATGTTTTTTTTTGAACCCAAATGTGTTTGTTTGTTTGTTTTGAAATCAAAATTAAACGAAAAATTCGCTTAAAGTTTAAATCGAACAATCGAAATGAAATGTACGTGTCCGTGTATGGGTCACGAACCTCGACAAAAATCTCTCTCTTCGATAAATGTTTATGTTTTTTTTTCTTTCGGAAATTCCAATTTTAGCAAGAAAAAAGAATGACAACAAAAAAATAAAATTTTTTCAAAAAAGAAATTCTGACCATAACCGACGTGACATTTTATCTCGGTTTCTCACTCTCTCTTGCTTGTTGTTATTGACTTGGTCACTATGTAGAATCAGCGAGAAATTCCATTCCATGATATGATTGGATTTTTCTTTCATTTTGATTTTATTTCGTTCATCCATCAGCATTAACAATCAAAAAAAAATCAAAACCAATTTTTTGTTCAAATTTAAAAATTTTTCTTTTTTTTTGAAATTTCGTTTGTTTAAGTTGATCATCAATTTTTTTCTGGTTTGTTTTGTTTGTTCGTACGTGTACAAACGAACTTTGACATGTTTTTTTTCCGCGAAAAAAATTTCATTTCTTTTCATTCGAAACGATGGTGAATTTTCTGATTTTTTCTTCTCGAATGAAAACCATCTGCTAATATAACATCCATTAATATAACCAAAAAAAAAAAAATGTTTATTTCGAAAGAATTTGTCATCTGGCATGGTTTGTTGGACATTGATGATGAGAAACTGTCTGAATGATTATAATTTTTCAACGAAACACCTAGTTCCATCTGACGGTAATCAATTGAATTTATTTTTATTTTTAGCAACTAATCAAATGGAAATAGGATCGCCATCTGAGGTATAATGCAGTAATCATATTTTTAATTAATCAAAGCTTAAATTTTATTGAAGTAATGATTTTTTTAGACGAATAAGATTTGAAACAAACAAAAAATCATAATCAAATAACACAGTTATAAATGGAATCAAATATGAGATAGTAAACGACGAATTAATAGGCCAATAATGAGCATCACTACAGAATAATATAATACCACCAACGCAGACCATGATGACCAATTTGAATAATTTTGGTGTTGAACATCAACGTTAACTGGTTCTATAATTGAACCTGAATTTGTTGTCGATACGTTTGATGGTCTATTCTCCATAATGGTATGATTGGCGGTGGTTGGCTTAAGATGATGAATAATTGTTCCACATAGATCACATTTCCAATGGCGTGATTTACGAGCTAAAATACGTCGTTCTTCGCCACTGTAATCCAGGGCACCGATATGACCCTGTGCTGGTGTAGGCATGAATGAAATAATGGCCAACAAAACAGTACGTATCGACCAGCTAGGCATCCACGTCTCTGGATGATGGCCCGAAATGCTAAGACAGATTTTTTTGTTCAATTCAAAACGACCATTCGGTGTGAGCATTATAATAGAAGGCGGTTTCATTGGATATTCGCTTGGCAGAATGATTCGGCCATGATAAAGACCGTCAGCAAAATCCGAATCACATGCTCCACGTACAGTGAAATGCCATTCGAATATATTATCCTATTTATATCCAATTCAACAATGTTAGCGACAATTCTAACCATTTTTCAATATTATAAATACCTCAAGTGGTCGTGCATAATATTCATGTGTAGGCTGTTCCATTTCTTTTGCCTCACGAAGAATTCGTTTGACCGCTATATTTAGGATTAGGATCAAGTAAAATCATTGTAAACAAACAAACAAACAATCGAAATTTACCTGGCGATCGAAGATTATAATTGGAATCCATGTATAATCGATTAATCACACGTCAGCAATTAAGGAATGAATGGCGCAAACAAATGTGTGATCGCATCGAACAACCATTTCCAGCATCACTCTGCGTCGTCAACCAAATGTAAACAATAAAAAACCTGCATCAGTTTGACGAGTGTCCAACAGATGACGCAATTATCGTATGAATGAATTAAATGCAATTTGAACAAAAAAACGAATCAACTTTTAATCAATTTGATTTGATGAAAAAATGGATTTACAATTGAATAGATTGTATATTTGTTTTATAAGATAAAAATGTCATTCAATGTTTACTTTGCGAATTTGTTCCTGGAATCGTCTTATCGTTTCGTCAAGTTCGCTATTATCATTGGTATGATCACCTGTAGCTGATCGATCGGTACGATTGTTAGCGGTAGTAAATACTTGACCATATGACCATTCATCATAATCGTCATCATAATCATCGTCATTAAAATGGGTACCAGATCCAAACGACCCATTGTTAGATGTAACTGTAAAAAGTTCATGTTCATCTGATTCCTGTTGTTGGCTTTGATGGCGTATGAATTCTTCTATATCGCTTAACGAAGAAGGCTTGCGATGTTGTTGCCGCAACAACGATAGCGACGATGAACTTGGACTCGTTGATGACAATCGATTAGTATCATCCGCAACGGTTCCTATTCGATCAACATTCTGCTTACTGTAATCATAGTATTCCAGATCAAGCACATCGTCATCATCCTGATCTATGCCAAGAATCTCATCACAAAGTTCAGTCGATGTTGAACTGCCTGAAGAATGTTTGGTCAAACGTGGTGTAATAGATCGTTTACGTTCCATTTGACAATCACCATGATTTTCATTGGATGGTGATCTTGGTGGCTGTATCTGTACGATAACATTGCAAGTAGGCTTACCATTCACCTTATAATTACGATCAGTAATAGTTGGCTGTTGTTGCTGTGTGTGATTACCATGTACAGGTAACGAAGCAAATGTATTTGATCGTTTGAACACTATACTTGATCCAGGATAAACACATTGATTGAATTGAGTACGGCTTACAAATGATTTGCCAGTTACCGGTTCGCTACCATGATGCGACCGACTATTGTGCAAAGGTTTTTTGCCGCTCAACAATCGAGCCATAGAAAAGGTTGTTTTGTTTGTATTGGAATTATCTTCAGCACTATATGGCTGTTTGTTTTGAAATCCCTCTACAGAAAGTTGATTGAAGTTGTGATGAGAATTTTTTTCAAAAATCCTTAATATCAAGTTAATTTACCTTTGAGAATAATTTGTACTTGTCGTTGTCGTTGTTTGAGCTTGACGTATTGTTTTTTGAGCAACGATACATCTAATGAACCAACATTAATTGGTTGGCCATGAATTTGTTTACGTATTGAATCTATAAGATTACTACCGCTATCAGCAATCGAATGAATTGGACTACGATTTGGACCTGATAAAAATTGATGATTTTCATTTCAATCAATAAATCAATTTGATTTTTGAAACACTATTTAGCTTACTATTTTTCCATTTATAAGCTGGCTGACTTTGATTAAGATACAAATTAAGTAACAAAATTTGATCATCAATCCAATTGACAGTTTCATCGTTATCAGTTGATGATCGTGATTGTGGTTCATCTTCGAGTAACATCTGCATAGACGTATTGAACATGTTGACCAATCCATTTTTCAGCTGATTGATCGATGCATTAAACGGACTAATATTGTAATAATAGCTATCTCTCATTTCAGCCAATCTAGGAAATGGAAATGGTGCTACGTTGCATATTGCTCCGATTAATTGATTAGAATCGGCCAAGCCAAACTCGATCAATTCACGTGTAAGTACATCCATAATGCTATAAAATTCATCGGCAGTTGTTACTGCCATAATGCGACTAGACAACGAAAAGACAGAATCGCATATATCTCATGTATCGCACACACACACACGCACACACAGAATACTTACTCGGATAGAGAATCCCAAATGACTAATGCTGTACGTAAAAGAATTTCATTACCTTCGACCAATATTAGATCCCAAATACGCATTACGGTGGATTTAGGCAAGCATGTAGCAAACAATGTTAAAAACCATTGCATTGTGAACGCATTGATAAGCGGTGGTTCATAGTAAATACCTAACGTAGGTTCATAGGAATCTTGCTGCAAACGATCAAGATGACCAGCCAATTCGGGCAATTTAATATGCATTAAATCACGAAACACTACCATATCTACGGAAAGACCTCTCAAATTGTTGGTAAAATATGATTCGGGTAATACGTGTTCGATCAGATATATCATAACTTTGAGTGCTTGATGAACGTTACCTTCCATTACTTCGAGTACGATTGCAGCCAACATATTGAAACCTTGACAATAGCCGACTGTTTGATTGAATCGTGCATACGCTAATAAAACCTGTTTCAACAATGCTTGATTGTCTCGTCGTTCGCTAGCAAAAAGAGAACATCCTGTCCTATGCAAATCTTTCACAATTTGAATACCTAATTCTTCATCTTCTGGATTATGATGTTCACTAAAACATTTATCATAAGTTTGATGCCAATCAATTTGACGTTGATTGAGTCGACGATCGGCTAATGTTAACCATAACTATGGTCAAGTGAAAATCAAGTTGGAACAAATTGATTTGTTCATCATTCAGTTCATTAACACTTACTTTACGTCGAAACGAAATAGGAATACCGCCAGGTAATCGAGCAACCATTCGCATTGCATTGTGCCATTGTTCAAATCCAGATTCATCGGTCGGATTAATCTGTAAAAGTCGTTTCACTTCTAATCGTTCATAATTATCATCAGGCTCTGTTGTTGTTGAATTACGAGGCCGATGTTTTTGATTACTATTTCCGCCGGATTCTGGATTGATTTCCATTTCTGACAGGCAATAAGGTCTGGATTGATATTTTTTTCAAAGATTAAAAGAATGAAATTGCTTACCGTTGACCGAAAAACGTCGGCCAATTTGTTTAAGTTTTTTGTTGATCAAGCTCATTCGATTATTATTATTCTGTTGTGAATAATGATTTCGAACTGAATAGATTGAATTAGTTGAATGTTAACTGAATTATTTAAAAAAATTGCTGCAAATCTTTCTTTTTATTCTGTGTGTGTGAATGAGTGGGCAGCAGCCGCCTTTTTGTTTAAACAATGAAAAGAATTGGCCATGACATTTGTCAACTATCATATTTGTGGACAATATTTATGTTTGTCCAAATGTAACAACAACAACAAAAAGTTTGGGTTCGGTTTTTTTTCATTTTGGGCAAATAACATGCACACTGATAATCTGAGCCAAACAAAATGGCCTTTCTTTGTCGTTTTTGTTTTTTGTTTTGAATCACAACCTTGATCCGATAGAATTTGCATTTCCGCGTATTTTCGAATGCAGAAAAAAGATAAGACGATTATACAGAATAATAATAATAATAACAATAATAATAAGCTGCTTAAGGATTGAAAAGAAAATGAACAAAATGAAATAAAATAAAAAAAAATCCTTACATTAAATCGGATCGTGAAATTAAAAAGAAAAAAAAGATAAACCACAACCACGGCTAAAATTCCAAAGAGACTAATAATATTCTATAATGTTTTGATAGGCTTTGATAAATTATTAAATAATAATAATAAAAAACGCTGCATCAAACTTGATGATCATCATGCAAATTATTTAGCAACTGCAGATGGAATTTTTGTGAAAGCAAAGAAGAAATTGCGAATCATTAAAATGTACATTGTCAAATTACCGATAATAATTATGGTTATTTTTTTCTTTGTTAATGAAAATTAAATACAGAATACAATACAATTGAATAACAAGCAAGAAAAACATCTACCTACCATCAAAACATACAGTATTTATCACAATAGTCTATTATTGTCTGCACATTGAACACAGTTAATTAGAAAATAGATATTGGAACAGTTAAGTTAAAGGTTATCTGGTTGGTAAAGACCTATTGTTGCTGGTGTGTGTTTGTCTGTTGACATTTACTATTTGCTGCGATAGATTATTTGTCGAGTCGGCAATTTTTTATAGTTTTGGCCAATGTTGCAACGATATATTCATTGAGTACAAGTAGTGGAAATCTGGTCTGACATTCGTTCGGTGGTTTCTCACATCGTTTCATCATCATCATCATCATCATTACCCAATAGCAGCAATATTCTTCATCCTAAACCTAGCCTAGTTTGAGCATGACTAGAGAATAAAAAAGATATTGATGCGTCTTGTTGAAGATGTTATTCGTTTTTTTTCTGTTTTTTCGGCTAATAATCACATTAGCTATAGAAACTCATATTAAATAAAATACAATAATCAAACAACCAGAATACACAAGGGTTTCACACAAGTGCCAAACATGGATCAAAGCAATCCTATATTCAAGTGGTGCAATCAACAGTAAACCAATAGAATTAGTTTAAAAAATAAAATATTATAAAAAAACAAACAAAATGATATTATATGGGATATGGATTTGATGGGCCAAACTAACTAATTCTACTAGAAATCGATATCAATATAGACCATATGACACACACAACTGGCAGATGCCCAGATCCGATTGCAGATGCTTTTGCTCTATTTCATTCTTATTCTGCCATATGATTGGTTCCGTAATCGACGACGTGGCCGATAATCAAATTTTTTTTCTGCCAAACATCTTTGGCAGCCAGGGCTTGTATTCTCATAGGAATCTATTCACTCACCTATACTTGAAAAGCATTGAGATTTTGCTAGATGATCTAACCAAATAAGCATATATTGTTGTTGTTGTTGATGATCATCTCGTTCACGTAATAAACGCATTAGGCGTTCATTTTTTCGCAATAATTGCCGTTTTAATTGTTGAACAAATTGTTTCAATTGTTTAGCATTTTTATTCTCAAGTTGAAACCGATTTAATGCTGGTTCATTGAAAGTTGTTTCTTGATGATCCCCATTAAGTGAACACGATCTTGATCGTGCATCGGGCCAATTAACATAAATCTGTCGCAACAGATCGGCCAAAAGATATTGCTTACGTTGTTGTTGTTCCATATAGTGAATATAATGAGCCCCGAATTGTAAAAACACATATAATCATATAGCAATCAAATGGGCAGGATGCTGTCACCCAAGCATTGATTGTGGCAAACAAACATCCTGTGTATGTGTATGTATGTGTGTGTGTGAGCCTATGAATAATGAATAAATTTACAAACAAATATCGAAATTGGTCGAATAAATCGATTAATTTTATTGATTGAAATGAAAGCAATCGATAGATATGAGTATATTAAAAAAAATACATCCATGGGGATGTATTTTAGATTAGATTAGAACAATTTCTTTTCGAATGAATACAATCCATGTACACCACCTTCAATCTGTGCAGATGCTGTACGTTTTTCGAATTTAAGCACACCAGAATACATTTGCTCCCTGTTCAATTGATAAATCATTAAGTTAATAATAAAGAAAGATTGACATTGTTGCAAATCACTTACCGTAATTGTTCTAGGCTTCGAACACCCATATCCTGACAACCATAACGTATTCCGTTGACAAGATAGGGAACAAAACGATGTATAGAGCCTTTGTCTACGATAGCACCGGATACACCTTGAGCAACTCGAACATTTTCATTGTCACTTTGGAAATAACGCTGGCGAGAGCCTTCACCATCTTTGCTTTCCATAGCATCAATCGAACCCATTCCTCGATACTTTTTGACACGAACGCCATTCGAATAGTAATATTCACCGGGAGCTTCGGTTGTTCCGGCCAACATTGATCCCATCATACAACCACCAGCTCCTAATGCTAAAGCTTTAAGAATATGACCAACCGAAGTAATGCCGCCGTCTGCAATGATAGGAACGCCAAATTTGCGAGCATAGTTAGACACTTTGTATACAGCAGTAGCTTGTGGACGACCACATGCCATCACTTCTTGTGTAATGCAAATCGAACCAGAACCCATGCCTACTCGAAGAGCATCGGCACCAGCTTTAATCAGATTATGTGCCTGTTTTTGTGTAACCACTAAAAAACACAAACGTTAATGGTGAGTTATGTAAAGCCAACAAACAAGACTTCAACATTACCGTTACCGGCGATGACTTGTATTTGTGGGTAGGTCTTTTTGATAAATTGGATCATGTTAATCTGATAGATGGAATTTCCCTGAGATGAGTCAAGCACAACTAAATCAACACCAGCCTCAGCTAATCGTGCTAAACGTTCTTTGTCGTTATCACGTGTACCGATAGCGGCGCCAACCAATAGCTGATCGTTGGCATCCTTCGAAGCGAACGGATAATCACGTTGTTTTTTGATATCTGTACGCGAAATGAGTGAAGTTAGGTGTCCTTCTTTGTCGATGATGGGCAATTTTCCTTTTTTGGTTTTTTCCATTACTTTAACTGCGTCTTCTAGCGAGATGCCTTCGTAAGCAGTGGTCAAATCAGCAAAGTCGGTCATCAAACTTTGCAATGGTTCGTCCATGATTTCCTTCATTTTGAAATCAATATCACGAGAAGTGACGATGCCCAACAATTTTCCGCCTAACTTTCCAGTATCTGTGATTGGAATTCCGGTAAAGCCTTTTTCGTTTTTAACCTTGAGCACATCGCGCACACAGTGTGTTGGCGTTAGACAGACAGGGTCACGAATAAAACCATGTTTGTATTTTTTCACTTTCACCACTTCTTGTGCCTGAAATTCTGCTGTACAATTGTGGTGGATGATACCGATACCACCACAGAGCTATATGAACAAAACAATAATCAGAATTTAATAATCATCTATCCATATCAATCAATTCTACTTACAGCCATAGCTATGGCCATATCCGATTCGGTCACAGTGTCCATCGGCGATGATACAAGCGGTGTGTTAAGTTGAATGGACTTTGTCAACTGAGTAGTGATTCGTACCTGATCGGCTGCAAAATCAATGTAACCAGGCAGCACGAGGAAATCACTGAAAGAGAAAAAAGAGACAAAACAATATTAAGAATGATAATCGATGGATGAATGAATAAATAACTAAGTACGTACTTGTAAGTGAGTCCATCGCCTGATCCAAACAATTGATGAGCAGTAAGACCGTCGGCTTCAAAATTGTCGCTATTGATCGAACTGAGATCTTCGAGTGAAACCATTCTGTATGGATAAGAATCATTGGTCAGTTACAATAGGGATGACAAATAAATTGGGGGCGATAAATTTATCGCCAAACAGCCGGGCTCAAACTTGTCCAGAAAATGAGAGCCATCCACGTTGTGTTCAAAGTTCGCTGGACTCTGAGCTTTCAATTGAATAGCAGTGAACCAATTCAGTGGCTCGTTCTGCTCTCAACTGATACAATGTATATAAAATAAACAACCGATACAATCGATACCCTTCATCTACAATGACATGGTTGTTTGGATCATTGAAAACTGTTTGACATACCTGATTTGTTTCTAATTTAGTGATGAGCAAATGAAATGAAATTGACGAAATATAGACCGTGTGTATAATGTTCAATGCCGGTCAAGTGAATTTTCATCGCTTTTTATAGGCTTCAAGCTAATCATCGAGCACAACAGTATTGGAAAAAACAGTAGCATCACACAATTTGATTATTATTCATGTGATGGCTGAATGTATTTGCTTTTGGATCATGGCGTACAATCCCCAATACTATCAATCAATCGATTTCAGTTGAAATGATATTAAACCAAATATTTGATATACATTTGATGGCATCCCAAGATTAATCATAGTGCGAGAGCAGTGGAACATAAATATCTTTGCTTAATATGGCTGCTTTGATTGCAACCAAAATGAACAACAAAAAATGCTAATCTCATTATGGCCTGATCATTAGCTACTTATCACATTCTCTGTAATCGATACTTTTAAAATAACAGTTAATGTTTATCTTTCTAATGAAAACAAATACAAGGACGAGGAATAACAGACTGATATGGGCAGTAAGATAATGTTGGGTTCGTGATGATGGTGACGGTCAAGTGTTGATAATGTTACCTGGTGATGCGATAAATCGATCCAGTTGGTTGGATTCATACTCAATCAATCTATTGATGAAGGTGTTGTGATGGTATAAGCTTTAAGCATCAGAACTGAGACCAGCTAACAACGTCACGATGAGAGTAGCACATTGCAACGATGACTTTTTCAACTGTTCAAAATATAATTTCAGCCAATTCAATCAGATTTGGGGCCACCGACCTTGGCCGGAAATTGTTTGGAAATCAACTTTGATGTCTGCTATCACTGTAATTGGTTTGATCAGCAATGTGGCTGTCATGATTCTTGTACTGAAACGGCCACAGATTCGACAAAGATCACTTAATCTATTCATAGTGAATTTGGCCATTGCTGATTTTCTAACCGTATTGTTCATACCTGCTGTATCACTGATCGAAAACATTTTTCAAAACTATGAACTTGGACCTCTCACTTGTAAATTCGAGATTCTAATTAAAGGTAAGTGTGGCCACATTCCATTCTATTAATCAACATCATGTTTAATGTTTTGCCAGTGACTTGCATCCTTGCCAGTAACTTCTCTATAATAGCCATTTCGTTTAAACGTTTCATCAACATCAGTTGTATTACAAATCCAACCGACCATTCAAGCCAACGTTCGTTAATGCTTGTTGCGGCAATTTGGATGGTGTCTATATCGCTAGCCTATCCACTGGCCCAAATGCGTGTCTATCATGAACGCCAATGGAAAGATTACCTGGAAGTTGGTTATCATACAAGCTAATTATTCTAGCTATTAATTAATGCTAAACGTTTTTTTTCTTTACCTAGAAATGGTGCGTTGATCAGCCACTTCACGATTCGGTTAGATACTGGATTTTCCTCATGACTCCTCTCATCTATGTACCTCTTTTCATTATGGTGGTGGTCTATTCGCTGATGATCTATCGTATCAATCGATTCATTGGCAAATTACTTCAACATCAAACAGACAAATCAACCGTTTTGAACAGTTTGGAAGCAAGTTCATTTGCATCTAGCCTGAATCGATTTGATAACGAACAACCCGCACTTATCGACGACGAAGATGAAACAAATACCAATCCGGCAAGTATTGTTAAATATTGAAAAAAAATCAATTCAAACATCTGACCAGCTTTTGAATGCACGCATCTAGACGCTTGAAGTGAACGTTGTGGATTTAAATCAAAAAAGTCGTCACCAATATGTTGAACGTAAATTGACGGCAAACAAACATAAAATGGCCTTGATCAAAACCATGTTTATTTATTGTCTGATCACTTTGTTCTGTTGGCTTCCGCTTCAGGTGCTTGTTTACTACCGGGCTTTTAGGCCCCCTAAATCGGTACGCTGCTTTCAACAATTTTTGTGGTTATGACTGATATCCATTCGATTCGAACACAGCAACTGCCAGCCTGGTATGACCCGATCAAATTTTTAAGTCTAGTCCTGTTCACTGCTAGCGCTGCTATCAATCCATTTATCATGTTTGGCAAGACCTTTCTTCACTACATTAATCGCTATCGAGTTCGCCGCCGTCAACAGCGTATGCACGATCGAATCAAGATGGACATGTTACGTATCGAAGCTCCAATCTATGATAGTCCCAACATGACCGAACAGCTTGTATCCGAAGAGAAAATGTCCAACAACAAGTTATCTAGCATGAGTCGATCGCAAAGTTCTTTCGAAACTTACTCGAATAGGCGTATTAGTCTGGATCGTACGGAGATTCTTGAAACACTAAAGCATGGAAAACAAGCCGATCAATTGCTGGTGATCAAACCGGCAACTCCAGCTACAACTACTACGCTCAGCAATAGAACCGAAGAGCCTATGGCTTGCGAGCCAAATGCAAGTACAAATATCATCATCAAACATATGTTGCAAAAATATACGCCTCAAATTTTTGAGCTTGAAAAATTATAAGAATAACGGCAAATAACTTATCTATCTAAGCGAAGAAAACATCAGTGATAAATGTGCCATCCACCCACTCATTTTGTTATGCATATATTGATTATGTCACTATCAAATTAAATGTTATGGCTATTTTACCATTATATTTATGAATTGTGATTTTTTCTTTAATAAAAAATATTATTTTTACACAACAAAATGAATGAATTTTACAGTAAATAAACATTTGATTAATGATTTGTTTGATGATGGCCTGATCGTTTTTCGAGCTTATCGCTTTTACTTGTATCTTATCATGCTTTTTGGCGAACAAAGTCCATTCATTCAAACAGATATGTTTATTCTCGAATCTGGTTGCCAGTACAGCGTGGCCACTATTCATCTGATGGTCTGATCATGTTACGATTGATGTTATTGTTAGCGTTGATACAAATCTCGGTCCGATGTCACGAAAATGATCGCATAATGATCAACAATAGTGATGAACAGAACATTCTAGACAATGTATTTGATTGGGTGTTTGGTGAACCGGACAATGACCATGAATTGGAGCATCATTTCGGATATTTACGCGGTGCCGGAGATAATAATGATGATCTATCGCAATTAGCACGTACGCTTGGAATTAAACCGGAATTTTTCAATTTTAAAGCTCATGATTATGACAACAATGATCGGATCGATGGACTCGAACTATTAGCTATGTTTCTTCATGAACGAAATACAGGCAATGAATCAAGCAAAAATGGCGAACAAACGATAAATTTGTGTGCAAGTAAGTCCAACTTTAATCACTTAACATTATACAATGATTTTATTAATTTGTTAACAATTTCGTTTTGGACAGAAGCGATTGATCGTCTTCTTGAACAAGAAGATCGTAATCACGATGGCTATCTAGATTTTAGCGAATATGCACAAGCTCGACAACGGATTGCACAGATTCAGGCCAATGGATAAATCGACTGCTGGATTGAATAATGATGATGATAATAGTAATAAAAAACAATGATTGATTTCAATAAAGATCAGATTCCTTTCACCACTTTGTCAGTGCAATCAAGAACGGCAGTTGCCAAACCCAAACTAATGGATGGTACATTCTTGGGCAAATGTGGCTGACCATTTTCTTCCAACAATTTACTGCTGAATGCCTGGTCACGAATACAGTGTTTGATAGAAGTCCATTCTTGCGGTATACAAGGATTACGGACAATCGGTCCACATTGTTCGAATATGATGACAATCTTTTTGCGCATTTCAGCGTCGATTTTTGGGAAATTGGATGGTAATTCAGTACCATCACGTACCATACGTTCAATGCATCGGCTATTCACCTGAGGCCAAATAATATCAGCTTGTTCATTGAGAATAGTGCCAAAACGTTCACAGTACTTGGTGTGCTGCCTGTCCGATATTTTTTCGGCCAAATTTGCAAAGTTTTCGAGTTGATTACGATTAGGCTGAGCAATGGCTATGTCCAACACCAGCAGGACAACGACGACGAAAACCAATTGAGAAAGATTGAAATTCATGTTGGCAAAAATGTCTGATAATGTGATGATCGAATGAATGATAAATGGAAAGAAATCAGCCTTAAATAGCTAATAATTCCAATCAGAACGTGATCAATATTCGTTTCGTCGGCACGACCAAGTTGATTTATGACATTATCTAAACAGCTGATGCGTGTCGTCGTGGCGATTTTTGTTAGTACATTGGTTGTTGGGTGAAATCATTCAAAATGCATCATGAATGCTTTGCAATTGTCGAACTGCCAGATCGGTTGGTAAACAGAATCGAAGATTGGACAGTCGATCTAATTGTCGAAGTGCATCTTCAAAACCAGTAGATGCTGTGTATGACCATTTTTCATAACATTCGTTGACAATAGTAGGATTACGAAGAATGAGTCGCAACCATTGAGAAAGCATCTGTTGACTGGATAGAAAGAAAAATTTTCAATAAACAAAAGAACAACTACCATTCGATATGCACTTACTTCAGTCCACGACAAACAAACGCTTTGAAATGCGAATCTAGACTTCGTTTTAGGCGTGTATGTGAATCGTTGATGTCGTCAATGGCCGCTAACAAGCTATGTTTGGGACTAGCTTGATGTCCGGCAACTGCTTGCAGACCAAATGATTGCGATAATCGACGACTAGGTGTAGATCGGAATTTGCTGCCATTCTAAAGAAAGTATTTAATGTTAGTTATTCATTGACAATAGAAACTGGTAAATGAGATTAACCTTGAGTTCATAGTAAAAGATAATAAGTTGCCATACATGCATGGGTCTTGTTTTGCTTATTAATAGAGGTGTTGCTTTAGCACTAAAACATCCCATTCCCATACTAAATAATTGACCAACAGTGGTAGTTGCACTTGCGGCTGTCATGGCTGAATTACTTAACAACATAGACCCATTGTTGGAATTTGCGGCATTTGAATCAAGCCAGCTACAATGACCAATAAGTCCATGATGTATGAGATTTCTAAGAGCAATGGCTAATTCTTTCCGTACCATATATGTCACTCGTTCGTAGGCAAAATAATTGTCGATTACTAGTGCAGTATTGCCTAATGAAATAAAATCGGTACATTCTTCAGATGTATCATCATTTGTATTGACTGTCGTTATTGTTGTGCGATTCATATTTTGTTCCTGATAAAAATCGAGTATAGATGTGATGGCCATTTCTAGATGTGCACGTAAATCACCCCAATGTCTGGCACAAGAAGCAGTTGTTCGTTTAAGTATGTTTTGTTCGAACGGAATGCGGCTATCATGATAACGAGCTTTATGGTAAAGAATAACGTAACCAATTTGAACTTGAATTTCACAGTTACTTACCGAAATTGGTACAGGCTCCTAGCTGTGTCCAAGCGAAAACATGCAATAACGAAAGAATTCTTTTGAAAATGTTGGCAGCTGTTTCGGTATTACCATTATTGTCTTGAGGTTTATTGGTTCGGACTTTTGTTCTCGATCGATTGGTATTATGTTGACGTTGTTTGTCAACAGGTTCAGAAGTTGTTGTGTCATTGTTTGACCGTTTTTTGGACAGCAATTTCATTAAATAAGATGATGATGATGATGGTAAAGTACCGTCGGCTAATTGTGCGCTCAGATGTTTGTGTTTCTTAGCACCACCTGAATGTGAATAATATTGTGAATATAAATTGATAATAAAGACTGCCATCTATTGCCGGCTTTTACCTTGTTGCAAAAATTGAATAAAACGTTCCAAGTCTGTCACTTGGGTTTTCAGCTGCGATACAAGCTGTTCTTTCATGATGACCGGATTAACTAGCTGTAAAAAGGAAAAGCAAAGACATTGGACAAATGTCAAAATGATTGTTCATTAGCAAACCTCTTTGACGGCGTGATCCACTTTACGGCGTAATTCTTCTGGCGTAAGATGATCGATTTCATCGATAGAAAGAATGGGCAATTTTGACTTGAGCTGTTCGATAATAGCATTTTGTCGCTCGAGCAACATGGAACTAGGAAGCGAATTAAGTTCGCCTGTTTCGTAAGCATATCGCTCCAAATCTTCTAGCTGTTCTTTTAGCTGTCCAATTAGTTCTTTTTGACGATTTCTTTGTCGTTCTAGTTTCTCTTCGGTAATGAGCATCGTACTCGAATGATGCGGCTTATGTGTTCGATCAGTAGTGGTAGTAGTGGTGGTCATACCGCTATGTATAGAATCAGCATAATCAGCTCCAGTTTGCGAACAGCCCCAGCTGTTTCGAGTACGCTCTCGACCTCCAACATCATCACGATCATGATCCTCACCTTCATTACCGTTTTCAGCAAAGCTATGGCCATCGTTGTCATCGTCATCGAAAACATCATCAGCCATTAGACTAGTGGCCATCGATACTGATCGTTGAAGACCACCGGTACTACCGCAAATCGTTGAGGTTGGATTTGTGCAAAGCATAAGTTCAGGTATACCACGATTAGCAAATGTTTCAAGTTCCGCCAACAATGTTTCACGTTTTTGGGCATCAATATCTTTGGCTTCGACAATTTGTCGTAATCGAAATTGCACCTGAGCAAAGTGAGACGTAAGAGCAACCAATGAATTGTTCAGCAATTCTTGTTCCTGTTCCATCTGATTAAGTCGTCCGTATAGCACGTTTGATTCTGTTTCGGAAACATCATCTTCTTCGTCTATTATTTCGTCGGCACCATCATCAGGTTCGCTGCTCAGTGTTGGTCGTTGTAAATGTTTATCAAGTGTATCCATATTGTTATCGACATTAGGCAAAGAACGTTGAAATTCATTCCATTCATCATCATCCTCATCATCATCATCATTATTATTATTATTGTTGTTGTTGTTATCATCATTGCTGGCTGTACTGTTTGCATGTTGACATTCTGATTCTGAATTCTGTTGTTTGGCGTGAAAGACAGTAATGAGGTCGTTTTTATAATAATCGGATGTACTACTTTTGACAGATCGTCGTCTATCATTGGTATGATTAGATTGTTCCACTGGCTGTGAATCATCATCAAAATCTTCGGAATCATCGTCAAAATCAATAAATGATTTGATACGTTCACGACGTCGTATAGAATTACTTTCATCATGTTTCACTTGTCTGCTATTAGCAAGTTGATCAAATTGCGAATAAAGATCATGTTCTGAATTTTGTTTGATTAGTTGACGGCGCGGCGATAATGGTTCAGCAGTCATTATGTTGACGTGGCAATGAAAATATTTGATGATTATTATAAATATTATTTCAACACAGATCACATCGATTGTTTAGGATGAATTGTTGGAAATTTACTAAATTTACAATCATATGGTCATGATCATTTCAACAAAAAAAAACTTATAAGATTTGGCATTTGTCATATCACCAATACAGGACAAGACAGACGGTGAAATATTGCTTGTTATAATATTTGCATATACTAAACTCAAACCAAAATAACCAATGACGACATCACATTGTGTAGGCCTAGTCTCTATATAGAACAAAATATGAATGAATTCTATATTACCCAATGGCTAATCGGCTTACGTGTCGTAAAAAAGAGAATGCATTTACCCACTATATTCGACGACGTCAGAGAGGTTCCAACAACATTCAATATGAATTAGAGAAGAATAATGTCTGCTCTGGATCGATATGGCTCCATTCCTTTTTTAGCTACCATAACAACAACCACCAGTATTATTTGGTAGTATGGCCGATTCATGCTATTTGTTTTTCTTCAATAAAATTGCTGCTCGCGCAATATCCTGTCTCATCAAAAAAGAAAAAAAACGTCACTTAACTTGACAAAATCAACCCAGGAATTTGCTGATCAATCGAATCAATGATAAATGATCAAGTCATATTTTCGCCTCGAGAAATAATATTCTTTTTTTAAGGAATTTCATTTGAAATCATGGATAAATGTGGGGAAAAAACTACAATCCATGATTGTTTATCATCAACACCATCTATCGTTGATATTTAGACTCTGAACTTCTTTTTTTATTGAACGAATGAATAGAGATTGTGTGTGTGTGTGTGTCAATGTTCATGTAACCTATGGTCATATCTTGTTATGTGTAAAATCTATATATTTGAAGTAATCAAAATTTAAAAAAAATCAATACTGGTTTTGTCTGCAGGTATAGTGTTTTTGTATGATGAGTTCCGTGTGATGATGATGATGATGAGAATCGAATCGAAGCCAATGTACACAAAAAAGGCCATCAATAAGTTTTTTGTTTCTCGAATGGGTACTGCTGCCTTGGATTATCTCCCGTTACCGTTATCGACTTCTTTTTTTAGTCGTTGGTCTGCGCATCATTGTTATTGTTTTTCGAAGATGGTTTGTTGGCCAAAAATTCTTGAAGTGCAGCTGCATTTTTAGCTATAAACGAATTTTCATCATCCAACAATACGGCAGCCACTGTTGAATCATTATCCGCTATCGTTTGAGTTTGTATCGGTTGCGCTTGTTTACCATTCATTACCGGTAGTTCAATTTTGGCTGCTGATGTGGGCTTATTAACTCTTTGTGCGATCACTTTTGGCATTGGTTGTTCATCAATATAGTTTGCCTCGTCTATTGATTGTCGACTTAACGAATGATTAAGATGAATTGATTGGTCAAATTTATTTATTTGTTTTTTAAAGAAAAAATCAACTCACCGAATCGTATGCGGTCGATCTCCTGATGATGAGAAATAGAATGGATATGAATAAAGTTTTTTAACGGAAAGTGCTTGGTCTTCATTGTAGGCCCGATCTTTGTTAGCATTTTCATGATCACCGTGTGGACTTAGACCAGCCGATCGAATAAATTGATCTAGTACTTGATGTACATCTAATGTACCCGGTTGATTACCATATGGTTTACTATTGAATGCATTGGCCTGGCTAGGATTTGCATGGAACGTATAAGGAGATGTTCCGATTTGACCTCCTTTTTTTGGATAATAATAGCTAGGCTTTTGAATCGATTCATCTGGTTGAATATTTTGATGACCATTTCCTTGCTGATACTCTGACTGTTGGGAATATTGGTTGGATACTGGATAATAGTTATTGGTTCCTTGGCGTAATGGATATTCTTGATAATCGATTTGATTTGCCTGTCCTATTGGAGCAGATTCACTGAAAAATTGTGGCGAATATTGTGGACCGTATTGGTTGGACGGTTGGCTCAGCTGATAAATTGGATAATAATTGGATGCTTGCGACATCATATAATCTTGATTCATTGAACTAGGATAAATCGATGATTCAGACTGGTACGGCATCTATTCAACATTGAAAAAGAATTAAGTCAACAACAACAACTATAAAAAGAAAAAAACGTTCATTACAGGATTGACTTTTTTGCGAATATTCCAGAATCGTTTGAAAAAATCAGAAAGGCCACGTTTATTACGAATAAATTGCTGAGCTTGAATCGAATTAGTGATCAACAAAATGATGACAATCGTAACAACGATAGCCATCATCATCAGTTTAGGTATCGGTTTCTTGTGAAACAAAACAAAAAAATACTTCAAAATAATTGTATGACAGGTCGAAATAAAAAACTCACCATAATGGCTAGCAAACAAACTATATTATTTTGCACTGTCAGTCAGTTAATGTCCAATTGATCTAATTGATTCAATGAGTAAAATGGAGATATTTTGTTGTTCAAATCAATTGGTTTATCATCAATGATAATTTCATTAACGACTAACAGTGAAAAAAAGGAGAGAGCACTGATGAACACTATTGGCGTTATTCAATAAGATATTATACAAGTGTTAATCTGATATGGTTTAGATGATGATTTCATTCATTCATCGAATGGTCCCAAATAAAAAGGGTTAAAATGTTGAATGTTGAAAAATTCGACTATACACGCGCACCACACATTCAATGTAATTTGTATATGATCTGGATACGGTTGATTGCTTGCTTGCAAATCATCTGGACGAATGATGTTTGGATGGTCATCATTTGCAATTCAATCACATCGACCACTGGTTTGGTCCTTTGATCAGTTTTTTTAGTTTGGTTTGGTTCTCTTTTTCTATTTCGAAATCTTTCCGTTACCAACATTTGTTTCTCGTTTTCTCTTCTTTTCTTTTTTTCATCATCTTTACTTTTCTTTATCTCTCTTTCTCTGGTTTTTAACCTGACCGATAAATTTGAGTAGCAAAGTAGTGGTCACTATGGTGAATGGCAGCTGGCGTAGCAAGTTTTTTTCAGTTCGATATAGTTCGGCGGGGCTGGTTCGACCGGCATCCGCCCAGATATCATTATGTTTTTTAATATAGCCATTTCGACAAACCATTTTGCTCTGGGCAAATCAATCTAATCGGATTGGACAAAAATTATTGATCACATCAGATGATGAATAATTTTCCGCTTCAAATAATCCGGTAGCCAAAAAAAGTTTTTTGTGTGGCAATCATAGCAATTAGAACTGACAATTAATTTGATGCCGATTCGATTTCGATCATGGATTGTTTGAGATAATTGGCCATCAAACAATAAAATGTGCACATTATGCTTGCTCAATCGGTTAAAACGGAATACTTGTAAGTTTATTATTATTATTATTATTACTTTAAGAGCTAGATACACGGATGACCGGATGCCGGCCATAACCAGTCTAGTGATTTGGTCATCATTGACACAAATTCGATCCGTTCGACTATGCAATAAATGGGCCAACCGATCGATATAGCGCCAATCAGATTTTTTTTAGTCTCCGGTTCGTTGCTCGAGATCGACCTTAATCGTAGCATTGTCCGAAATAGGTTCACCATAATGCTCACCATCACCACCACCACAATGGTCATTCAAATTTTGACAGACCTGTTTTGTTCGTGTTTAAGCCAATCAATCATCGGATGAGAGGTCTGCCAGTCGAACTTGAAATATTCAACAAATGTTCACTATATTTTTTTATTCGGTTCGTTATCCGGCTGTTACCGTTATGCTGTGACTTGTTTCAGCAACCAGTCAGTTTTATCGCATTCACCATCAATACAACAACATTGGCAACATTGATTGGTGATGATGTTATGTTGTAAATCAAGCATCCTAGTTTGTTGATAACTGGCTCGAGAATGAGGAAGCTTTAGGTGGTGGTGGGACAATTGTCAGGTGTGACAAGTAAGTAAGTACTTGGTACATTCATTCTATTTTAACATTTTTACTGAAAATGTTAATCGATTGTGTTTCTAGGACAGCTTCTTCTTTTTTCAGCAAAAATAATCGATTGCTTTGCATTTATTTTGATATATTTGGTAAATATTACAATCACAAACAAAAAACATAGTCATGCACAATACAAACAATTAGAGTAGCAAATCTCAAATATTACCATAAATCATATCATCAAGCGATTTGTTCACAATGTTTACCTGTATATCCTAATGAGCAATGACAACGATAGCTACCTCCAGATTGTTCAACACTGATACAAGTTCCTCCATTCTGGCAAATTGGTTGCGATAGGTCAGTTTGGTTTGACGTTGATCGGGTGATTTGTTCGCACCAATCGAGACGTTCGTTACAAGTAAATCCTCCATAACCAGTTTGACAACCACATGTCCATGGTTCGTTGTTTATGCAATCACCATGTTCACATCCTGGATATGGAACACATTCGCTACAATTTTGGCCACGAAATCCTACTTTACAACGACATTCTCCTGGATTTTGGCACCATCCATTGGCACAGCCATCTGCACAGATAGGTGTCGAACAAAATGTACCTTGCCAACCATTTTGACAATTACAATCTAAAGGTTCATCACAGGTTCCATGTTGGCAACCTGGCAATGTTGAGCATTCGGTACAATTTTCACCTTGCCACCCGAATTTACATTTACATTCGCCCGGTTTGCTACAGTATCCATTTTGATGATGACAACCAGATTTGCATTCGGCTAATCAGGGGAAAAAGTATATTAATTTCTTTTTTTCTTATTCACTAAAATTAGTACTAACGTATTGAGCAAAACATTCCAGTCCATCCTGGTTCGCAACGACATTCCAATGGCCGAGTGCAGGATCCATGAACACAACCTGGCAACGTAAGACAATATTGACAGAACATGCCTGTCCAGCCAAATCGACAAGAACATTGATCTGGTTGATCACAGTATCTATAAGTATAATAATAATTCATGTTGATGATATTGATATATGACAAACGCAAAACTTACCCATGCTCAGGATGGCAACCTTCCATACAGATTGGTTTGCTACAATCATCACCTTTGAAACCATAAGGACAACCATTGTTGGTGGTGATATTTAAATTGCTAACATCTTGATTGCTGAATCCTTCTTGACGTAATCGACTTAATGATTTGAGATGCCAACGATATCGGTACTGAAAACGGAGATCATATGTTTTGGTTGATGTAGAGTTGTCGAATGGAACAGCAGTGGTGACATGACCACCATAAAACCATTCTTCACTTAACACTTGAGATTGCATAAATACACTGTAATGACTAACTTGTCTTGTAATCAAACGATGTTTAACATCTGCTCGTGCATTACGACTCCATATTTCTACGATCGATATAAAATTCCGATTGGATATGGTACCTATTTTCGATGAATTCAATGTTACCAGTTTTCGCATTTGCAATGGAAAAACTGTATCCGTTGATAAAACCGGACTTGACCAAAATCCAATTGAACATGTACTTGGTGACATATGATCCATTATTTCTTTTACTTGTCGATTTCGAGCATTTGAGCTTGATTTTGGGCTAAATATTCTATATTTAGAAGAATATGGATTTATTAACACGGATGTTCATGAAAAAAATAACATACTTGAACAATAAACCAGGAATAGCCCATGGTTTTTTAGTAGTGGTACTGGTCATTTCGATTGCTTCTCGATTCGATGAATGAATCAAATCGGGTGCCAATTCAGCAATACAAACACGCCAAAATGGTAAACAAGTAGTATTGCCACCTTTGCAGCCAACAACATTAGGTTTCATTCCATTACAACAAAGTCCATTATGAAGACGACCATCATGATTAGCCATATCGACAATTTCAAATTCCGATAGATAAATATCATTCGAATCGATAGACGATTCAATTGTACCATCATTCTGAATAGAATTCGGATTCTAATCAAATGAAATGAGTGAATGATCAAATTGAAAAATTATTATCATACTTACTTTGATTGTAATCACAAATGGTATTAATGAATTAAAACATAATATTAACCATAATGTCACCATGATTCAGTTAAATAGATTGCTACCAATACAGTTCACCAAATTCAAATGATCAATGAAAATGTCTATTGTTTTTGTTTTTGTTTTGTTTTCATTTTGATTAGAATTTTTATTGATCATCATCATCATGGCTGGCTATTCGTTCATTGACATTTGTGATCAAGTTTAATATCGACAACAACCTTTTCATCGACAACAACAACAAGTTTGTTTTCTATTTGTTGTTTGTTGTTGTGAAAAAATAACATCATCACCGCTATATCCAGCCATTGGGAAGGATGCACCCGATTCCGAACTGGTTTTTTTCTTAAATTTTATTATTTATTGAATTTTTCTTTATTTGTTAGTTTGACCATCTTTTCTGGTCTTTTTGTTTTGTTTCGTGGCATCAAATGTAACGGGAGAGGCGTTTTCAAGGAAACAATGCTATGCTTTTGTTATGTATGTAAAAACATTATCATCATATTGATTTGATAGCAATATAGATTGTTATCTCTCTTTTTTAAAATCAAATCTCGTGATTTATTCTATGAAAGAAGTAACAACGTTTTTTTAAAACTACGATTAAACAAAATAAGACTGAAAAATAATTATGTACGACGACGTACACCCACATAAACGGGAACAGTTTTCATTAGACTAAAACTTTTTTCAATTCGAAGTTCATCAGGTGTTTGCGGTGTTTTATGAAATGAAAATTGACTGATCATTCTTGCAAGGCCAAGTTTAGCTTCGGATAATGCAAATCTCATCCCAATACAATTACGAGGACCACCACCAAACGGTAAATATGTATATGGTGTGATTTTATGACGATTTTCGGGCATAAAACGTTCCGGATCAAAACGATCAGGATCGGGAAAGAATTTAGGATTATGATGAATAGCATAAACTGGAAAACGAATCATATCTCCTTTTCTCAATGTATAATCACATTCGGCTAAATAATATGGTTCAGCAGCAACACGAGTCAATGCAAATGCAGGTGGATGATGACGAAGTGTTTCGGAAATAACGGCATCAATATACGGCAAACGCATAACATTGTTATAATCAAGCGCTTCCCCTTTGTCCAATACAGAACGTACTTCTTCGTATAGTTTGTCTTGGATAGCTGGATTGCTAACCAATTCAAACAAACAGAATGTCAAAGTCGAAGCTGTAGTTTCATAACCAGCCAAAAAGAATACAAAACATTGGGCAACAATTTCTTCTTCGCTAAGATATTTGGAACCGATAATATTGTTGAGAATACGTTGTTCTTGTTGTTTTTCTTCTTCGCCTATGATGAATAAGTTAGTGAGTAATATTGATTGTATGACGATCATTACAAATGCTTTAATCCAACTTACCAACATTAACATGATGGCTATCAAATTTATCATCTTCATCGTTAAATTGTTCAGGTTTATGTTCTGCTTTGATCATCAATTGAAGCATATCATCGAATTTAATATCCGGATTATTACGTCGTTGTCGAATTAGATGATAAGAGGTATCGGAAAAAAATCGACTAGCACCAGCGTTAAAAAATGGAGCATGAATTATGCGTAAAAAATCCAACAACCATTGTGGCAACAAAAAACGAGAAACACCAGCAACAAAATTTACATCGAATACTGAACGAGCTTTTTTGACAAATTGATTTTCTTTATCATCATGAGCATTTGTTTCCGTTGCAAAAGCACATTTAGCAATCACATCCATTGTAAAATTTCCCATTACATCGTGTACTTGAAACGATTTTTTCTCATCAGCAATTCTGCCCAAAGCATTCATAAGCGAATCAATGCATTGCGACATAAGAGTTTCCATTTTACGTAATTTCGATGTAGTAAACATTGGCGACAATATTGATCGTATTCGTTTCCATTTATCATCACAAGCGGATGCCAGATTTTGTGATGCCACATTACTTGATTTGATTGGTGCATTACGATTACGAAACAGGTGAAAATCTTGTACAAGAATTCGTTTGATAATTGCCGGATCAGATACGACCAAAGTTGGTTCTAGTCCACGATAAATGCTGTATCCAAAAAAAACATTCAAATCGATCTTATGGCTAAATAAACAGACAAATTACCCATAAATATTGCCAAATTGTTTTTGGTAATCTAATTGCATCAATGCTAATGGTTTTTTTGCTGGAAATATATTTCCAATAAATGCCATGGGTTTTGGACCACGAATTCCATTTCGTTTCCAATAACTAAATCGATATTGTGAATATCTTTGACAAGTATAAAGACCAAATTAGATTTGTTTTTTTTTGCTGAGAGACCTGTTGACATTATACTTACATGTAATAGATGATAGGAGTTGTTATTGCTGTGATTAGGGCAATTTGGCCCAGCAAATAAATCGGATTGATTTCCATTGACAAACGAAAACAAAATAAACAAACGAAAAACTTAAATGCGTTATGAGTTGAAATTGGTAACCATAGTATTCTTTTATATCCTAATATTACCAAGTTCAAATTAAATCTTAAGTACAAATCTCATCACATAGACCACAAAAAATGATGATGATAAAATAGCGATATTTGGCAATGTCAATCTTATGATCACCAAATTGTAACATTAACAAATTGATAATAGCTATAAATATGTCTAATTATACTTAAATAAGTACAAATTAGTGCAAAACAGAAATCCTTGTCAAAACAAAAAAAAATTATCGACCATATAGATTAGAATCGAACCATTATCATATAAAAAACGCAATTCGAAATTACATTACATTTTATTTCACTTGCCCATTGATAATGTATAATGTCTAACGGGCACCGTTAGATGGCAATCTATTGGCTTAGTTATTTGATTTTTGTTTTTGTTTCATTGATTATCATCAATGTTTTAATGTCTTTTAATCTTGAACGATATAAACGAATTTTTTCTTTTTTTTTCTCAACTCCAAGTGATAAATGACAATTGCCGGTATTTGGGTTGTTATTTTTTCGGCTTTTTTTTGTTTAATAAATTGTAATTGTCCTGTTTCTTTTTCTTTCTTTCTCTCTCTATTACTTACTTGAAAGTCATTTATTATATTGACGACAAGACAAGGGTCATATTCAAACAAACAAAAAAACCAGCCGTTACAAATGTTGTTTGGGCAAATGAACGAACAAAAAAAAACGAAAACATCGGTTATTGGTTGGTCGGGACCAATGTACCTCGGGACAAGCAAACTAAAACCAATAGAAAAACATCCATCTTATTGTTGTTGTTGTTATTTTTTCGGGTCAATCAAATCAAGTCGAAAATAAGTCTTTTTTTGTTTGCTTTTACCTTTTCAGGTTTATTAATCACAAACATCGTTATAATCAATTTATGTTTGTCGACTTGTTGTCAATGATTACAAGAAACCAAACAAAAAGAAATGAGGAAAACATTTTGTTTCAATTCAAATGGTAATGTTTGTACTTGGATTATATTTTCTATCCGGGAAATTTTTTGTTTGCATACCAGCGAGAAAAAAATCTTATTACAGAAACCAAGAGTCCGGATTTCGTCTAATTAAACAGAAAAAACAATTCCAAAATGATAATGGAAAGAGAAAAAAAGGATTCACACATCACCTTCATCATCCAACGATGAAAATTATGGAATTAATTTTTTTTTGTTTTTCGGAAATGAGATTGTTTAGATTCACTACATTATGAAAAAAATTCTACATTTTGAGAGAAATAGAATTGTTGTTCATTGGAGAATGTTTTTCTCCTCGAATCATTATTGGATGTTGTTTGTGCTTTTAATTAAACTCATCATCATCATTTCAAACAGCAATCAACCCGTTAACATTTGCATTTGCAAAATGGAATATTCGACGATCACGACAGCACAAATAAACAAATAAAAACAAATAAACAGAGAATAAACAGAGAATAGACAGAGAATAAACAGAGAATAAACAGAGAATAGACAGAGAATAAACAGACAGAACCGAAAATCATCATCAGATTGAAATCTTTTTTTCCTTGACGAACGACAAATATGATGCGAAAAGTATCATGATCAAACAACAACAACACATTACATCGATGACTATTTTAACCCTTATCACTCTTTTTTTCACTTGATTCACTTAAAACATGAAATACACATGACTCTTTTAAATGGATGCTTTTCGTTTTTTTATGTTTTAATGTAATTTGATCACATAGGCCTATGTTATGTAATGATGATGATGATGGTTAATGTTGCCATCGGTGATATTTGTACAGTTGTCGTATTTTGTTGTTGTTTTCGTATTGTGTGACATTTCAAACAAACAAACAACGACAGCAATAAAAACGGAATCCATTTCTTGTCGCACTGATTATGAATGCAAGTTAACAACAAATTTTTCAAATCTAGTTGAAATCGGTTTCAATTTTTATTATTTTATGCAATGCAAAATGAAAATATTTCCAAAATAAAATAAAACAAACAAACAAATCGAATAGACAGCTAAAACATTTTTTTTCTTGTTGACAAAATTGACAATATTTACATATTCAGTTTAGTTTAATATGGGATTTTTGTTTTTTTGGTGTCAAGAATTCTTTAGCTTTCGGGCAAAACACTACCCATAAAATGATTGATTGATCAAATGAAAATTGCAATTTAGATTTCCAGCTTCGGCCTTTTGATTATTTCAATATGGACGCCAAAATCCATTGGATGATTTGGATCCAGAATTAGTCCATGAAATATCGGAATGATTTGATAATGAACCAGATGATGATGGTGGTGATGATGAACTGATTGGACTCAATGATCCATAAGGACCATTATTATTGTTATTATTCTTTTGTGATGATTGTTGTGCTGAATGAGCTATATCGGATGAATCAGATACTATAACTGGTTCATCATGGATTCGTATTTTTTTGTTGTTGTGCGATAATTTTGTTGTTGTTGGCCTTTTTGTTGGCGTTGTTGAATGACTGGAACTATCATCCGATATTGCTCCAACACTACTATCATCGGTCATAGCTAATAATGAACCATGATTATCATTGTCATCATCATCATGGTGTTCATCAACATTTTCTTCAATTTCGATTGAAGGTGATTTACGATTTTCACACCGATTTTCCTGATGAATATCTTTTTCATTCTCATCTAATGATCGTTTGTTGTTGTTGTTGGTTTGATTATGAATACCATTAATTTGTTCATTATTAGAATGGCTGAGTTCATCATCATCTTCCACATTAATTTCTTCAATTTCACTATCATCTTCTTGTGATTTTGGTGATTTTGGTTGATTTGAATCTTTTGAATTTTTGATAACATCATTATTATCGATCAACATTGCTGTATGTGGATGTGGTGAAAAAAATGCACTAACATTCGATGGTAAACTATGAATGGATGATGCTGTCGAGGGTGGTGATGATGGTGTTTGAAAAGAATCGATTTGGCCACAATTAGAATGACCATTAGCTGAATTGTTGATTGTTGATGATGATGATCGGCCAACAATAGCAGCAGCTGGTGGATGTGGAGGAGGATAGAATGGTGTCGATGTAGCCGATTGAAGAAATGCGGCTGTTGCTGCAGACAATTGATGATTATTATGAATGAATGATGTTGCTAATTGATCTGCATTCAATTCAACTGATGCGGCTGCAGCGGAAGGAAATGAACGAGAATTGACAGTATTGGCGGTTAGTAGATTATCCATAGAACCATTGGTCATTGTATTGTTGTTGTTGGCTGTTCCATTGCGTTCTATCAATTTGGCTACATGTTTTGGGCTTGTTATTGGTTTGGATCCTTCTGTGATGGTAAAACAAGAGAAAAAGAGACAAAGTTATTTGCAGTACACCGAGCATTGGAATGTATGTTTAGTCGATGACAAGATAGTCAGTCAGGCAATAAGTAATCGTCTTAGTGCTTAATTTTCTTTTTGTTGAATTCTTTTTAATGATGGTCTAGTTTTGTGAATCTATTTTTGGATAGCACAAAGGATACCAGGAGAAAGTTGCCATATTTGTATTGTTTATGCATGAAAACAATAATGCGATTATAAAATTTTTCAAAAAAAATATAAATGAATGAATGTCGACTCTGATCATGATCATCATCACCTGAACCTGAATGTGTGTAAGTGTGTACCATATGGATCTTAAGTCGCTTACCTTTGTGATGTCGCGAAGATTGATCCGATTGTTGTTGGCCATGATGATGATGATGATGAGGATGGTTGGACTGTTGTTTCCATGAGACATTTTTGTTTTGTTCAATTGATGATGGCTGTTTATTGGCATTGATTCCATTTGCTGAAGGGGATTTGTTCGATTGTATTTCACCTTCATTCATTGGACCATAAGTCACTGCTGGTCGATTATTGACTGCGGCAGCAGCAAACAAAGGTAAATTAGCTGCAGCATAATATTGAGACCATAATGGATTGTTGGCTGCTGCTGCTGCAGCGGCAGCTACTGCTGCCGGATCTTGTGATGCAGCGGACGAACTGGATGTTGTAACATTTGTAGTCGTGTTGGTTGTGTTGGTTGAGGTTGTCGACGTAGACGAAGAGTTTTGCACCGAAGATGATGATAATGGTGGTCGTGGAAAACGACGAGGAAGATCGGCAGCCGCAGCTGCAGCAGCTGCTTGTAAAACCCATTGTTCAGCTTGAACTCTTGCGGCTAAACGCCATTCAGTAGAACATGGTAACGGTGTTATTGGACAAGTTCGGCCTGGATCCAGTCCATGGCGAGGATGTGGGACAAAAGAATTGGCAAACGCCCGAAAATGATTTGGTTGTGCACCAGGAAATGGCCAACATTGATTCATTAGACCTGAATGGGCGGCGAAAAAGTTAACCAAACAAAATTAAATTAGTTAATTGGATTAGTGGCAAAACATAAACAACCGGGTTCTACATTTTTATTTGACCATATTATTTAAATGAAAAACAAAAACAAAACAAAAATCAGGTCGCGCCACTAGTCAAATGCAATCGATCATTGAATTTGACTAGATGTATGTCTGGATGGATGGATGCAAATCTGATGTTCGATTCCAATCTCATTGATAATAATAATATCAATTTCAACAAAGGGAAAGAGAGGGAGAAAGTCTAATAATGATTGGGGAAACTTTACAGAAAAGCAAAAAAACACAAACACACGTTGAACTAATGCCAACCAACGCGTGCAAGTTTTTTTTCCTTCTTCTCTGTCACCATTCAACCAATGATGATGATTATTATTATTATGATTTCCATTTATTCGGCAATCGACCAATCTACTGAATGATGTGATGTATGTTTTTGTTTGTTATGTGTGTGTGTGTGGTGTCCCGATAACGGTCGATCGATCGGTTAGTTGAAAAAAATACATTGCATTCATAAAATAGAAAAGAAGAAAGAAAGATCCGTTTCGGTTAATTGCCATTTGGTTCTGGTGGCTGGCATGGTATGGATTTTTTTCATTTTTAAATCGACCAAAACCAATAGTCTGCTCGTGTGAAAAACAGCCAAAAAAAAGAAAAAAATTTCCAACCAAATGAATGGGACGATTCCCCCACCCCCCATCATCCACCATCCAAAAATCATAAAAATCCGGATGAATGAAAATAAAAGCCATTATATGGTGTGCAAGCAAACTAAAGCCATTCTTTCATTCACTTAGCAGCATACAACATACAGCAAACAAAGCCAAAAGCGACCGAGCTTGTTTCGATAATCTTTGGGCCTGAATCGGGTGAAACATTGTTTGGTTTCCCTTTTATTTCATTTATTATTATTATTATTTTCATTTTTTATTTTATTTTTCATCATCATCACCATCATATATAACCCAACTGTGAATTCGAGCATTAAATAAAAATATGGCAATCACAGCAGCATATGTTACATACATTGGATGTTCATATCATTTTTTGTTGTTGAAAAAAATTGGGCGTTTTTTTCTTGTGTATATATTATATAGGCAGTGGGGAAAGGTGGGTGTGTATAGAACACTTATCATTTAATTGTTAGTTTAAGTTTTGCCATCAAAGATTGCCATATTGTCAATTGTGGATGTGATAACGATGATGAGCCCGGCTTGTCAATATTAATAATAATAATAATCATCATCATCATCATCAGACACATACTTGACATATGCAATGACAAAAGTGACAAACTTTACTCTAGTTTGTTTTTTGTTGAATTGTCTCTAATTCTGTGATTTTTTGGTTCGTGTTTGGGTTGTTTTTGTTGTTGACAAACATTTCGAACCCCTCTCTCACTCCTAATAACGACAACGACGATGACGACGATGATGATGAAGAAAGGAGAAAAATTTAATTAAAAAAATGAAATGGGAAGGCGCCATTCGTTCATTCTTTCATTCATTTTGCTAATATTATTTAACAATAGAGTCTTGTCATAATTTTTTTTCATTTTCATTTTTCATTTTTTCATTTCATTTTATTTTGATTTGAACCAAGTTATCATTATAACTAATAATATTAAATAATAAGCAGTAACCAATTTCCAATTGATGCTATATTGGCATTTCACAAGCAATGATTTTACCCTCAAAACAATAAATTTTTGCCAATCTCATTTCATGACCTTACAGCGAAAAAAACTAATGGATGCCATCATCATTTTTTACTATGTCTATAAATGAATTTGAATGCGTGTGTAACGAATGTTGACTGATAATATAAAGATGCTATTATCGATGTTGTTATGATCTTTTTCGCTGTATCCGGAATGAACTTATTCATTCATTCACTCACTATCTAGCCATTAGATAGTGATTCCCAAACAGAAAAACAGAATAAAATAAAATAAAACTAAGTAAGTAAGTGAGTGAATCAAATTTAAATTTCAAATACATCTGTCTGTTTGTCTATTTGAGTTAATGTCAAATATTTGCTGCAACAATGAACACCGTTCTATGTAACCAAAAAAAACTTTCTTTTTTTTTGTTGAGATTCTTTCGATGCATGAATGGAATTCGTAACTAACTTAGCAATACAAACACACTGTTTCGGTAGAAATAGAAAAAGAATGAAAAATCTGTGCATAATGGATAATTTCCATTTTGATAATGATTGAACTGGACTGAATGATTTTTGTTCAAATTCGGACAAATTATTATTATTATTATAATGGACATTACATTTTGACCCCAAAAGATTTCTGTATTTTTTTTTGTGCCCTCAAAATGTATTCACAATTCATTGATTGATCATCATTATTCATTATGAGGATAATAATGATTTTTCACAGCCCCAAAAAAAAGAAAAGAAAATTTATTGTCAATATTGTTTTGACTTGGATTTTTTTGAATAGGAACCCAGGTATATTTTTCTCCGTTTATTATTGTTTGTGTTGTATTTGCATTTTAGCTTGATTTGAAAAATTTCAGCAAACAAACAAACAGAAAAATCAATTGCGGTATTGTGATTTGCTATAGTTAACCGCAAGCTTTAAATAATAAGTAACATTTGCGACATTTTTCCTTTCGGTGACCAATCTGGCAATGTATTTGTGTGTGTGTGACAGGTAAAGAATGAAATAAAGACGTCAAAAAAATGAAACGACAACAACAATAGATCAAAGACGAAAATGGTCCATTTGGCAAACAAACCTAGAAAAAGATAAGGTAAGGTAAATATATCACATGAGAAAATCAAAATCACACATATATTTGTATATGATGATGATAACCCTATTGTCATAGCTTGGATGCTTTCAACAACAACGGAAAAAAATATAAAAAAAGCTAAAAACACACCACACAATAAACCGAATTGCTTAACCGAAAAGCCAACAAAAAAGACTTTAGTTGCAAATATAGCTAGACCAAACTAAAAAACCTTTATATTTAAAAAAATCCAAGCCCAACAAAAACACCGCCATATAACCAAACCAAACATACGCAAAATGGTAAGCCAAAGAAACAAAAAAAATAACAAGCCTCAAAAGTGCTGCTGCTTGGTTGTGTTGTCGTTAGTGAAAAGAAAAAAACAGGGCCACATTCATTCAGCAACGCGCTAGCTACCGTTGGTTGGTTGGAATTGTCAAACTATCATTGATCATTATTATAACAACAACAATAAGCACAATATTCATTCAAATCAATGAAATTGGTGAATACAACAACAACAATACCCGTCAATGATCGACCAAACCAAACCGACCGATAACAAACCATAGGGTCACCAAAGAAATAATAATGGTAAATTCAAAAATAACAGTGACAGCAGCAATGTCCCGGATTAAAAACTTTTTGGTTTTTCCTTCCACCATCATCATCAACAACAACATATATCGTAGACCATTGTGTTGTTTGGTTTGAAATTGGTAAAAAAGCAATGCAAAACAAAACAGAAATTGTGGCCAAAATAAAGCTGGTTCCATTAGTTTTTTGCTATGTGGCAGCAGAAAAAAATGGAAAATTCATTGATTCATAGAAAGAAGCAAAAGGCAAAACCAAAATATGCATAATGCTAGGTCGATTTGCCCTAGGTCGGTATTATAAGTTTGTAGGTTTTTCCTTTTTGAAAATGGTATTGGTTTTTGGTTTGGTGTGTGAACGCAATTTTTGTTTTTTGGTCGGTCCATAAATCGATGGGATGTATGTAAGTGAGTGTGTGTGTTTGCGTGTAAAATGCGGGGAGGATTGGATCCGAATCCGAATCAATCATATCGCGATTTGGTTTTGTTTTTTGGTCACACGGCTAGTCTAGTTTTGCTTGCGATACCAGTTTTCTTTTTTCTGGTTTGGTTTGACTGGCTGATATAGCAACCGATCGAGAGAAACAAAATAAAAATGAGGGTGGTAGAGATACCCGATAAAAAATGGAAAATTATTATGATATTTTTTACAAAAACTTACTTGATTTACTTCTTGGTTCTCTAGGTCCATCCACAGTTACTTTAATAGCTTTAGTATAGGTACCAATTTGTGGTGGATTTGTGCTCACTGTAATTGTTAATGAAAAACTTTTTCCTGTTCAAAAAAAGAAAAGAAAAGATCAGCAACATCATTAGCAAACAAACAAACAAAAAGCATTTAACTGCGAACATTTTAAAATAAAAGTTTAAAATTACAAAGTTTTATCTTTTCCTTTTCCCAATCAACAATCCTAAGTATGAATATTCTGATAAAAAATTTCATTTCGATCAATGTATTTTTTCTTTTGATCATTGCAAACAACAAGAATTTTTTTTCTTGTTAACTGTATGAATGACCATGAATATAACATGAAAATTGAATAAAATGAAATGAAACCAATGTTCCCGAAATGGACACATGCAAGCTTGATTGATCGAATATTTTATCGATCTAGAACTGAAATTGAAATTGAAATTGAATTTCGATCAAAACCTTATACACATAGTACCATAATGTTGATAGAATGGCCAAGTTTATTAAATTTTTGTCAACTACAACAACAAAATTTAAAACTTAAAGCCTATGATATTGTGTTATGTAATATTGAGTAGCAGTAGTTGCAAAGGATTTGTTTGGTGTTTAGTGTTTGTCCAACAAAGACAAGAGCTGTATTATTTTTCTCTGATTTAGTTTGGCTATTTTTTCTTTCTTTTTCTTTTTCTAGAATCTCATTTTCAAATAAGGGATCCAAAATGTGATGGTCACCACCGCCACCACTCAAACCAAATAATTCAAACTTAGCAGCAGCTTGTCCAACAAAACCAAAACAAAATTCAACGGAAATACCATCTGAGAGTATAGAAATATATGGTCATAGTTATATAATATTGCCAGTAGCCAGATGGATCAGTAAAATGCTGTATCATCATCATCATCAGCATTTTATCTCAGATGGACTCCAATCGAATGCCAAAGAGAGAGAGAGAGAGAAAGGAAAAATTTCGGATGGGCTCCCTAGTCACTTTAAATCTCATTACACATATAAAGCTCACAACATAGCACATACACATTCATATCGTTCATTGGCTTTAAAAATTGGAAATGAAAATGGAATCCTCTCTCTCTTTTCATCCCCTTATTCTCCTCAAAAAAACGAAACGGCCAACAAAAATGAAAAGCCCATTATCATTTTCTCTTTCTCTCTCTGTGTGTTTCAATGGATGAAAAAAGTAAGCATCCCATTCAGAAAAGTAAAAAAATCTCTAATTTAGGTTCATCATAATCCTCTTTCAAGATGCTTTATTTTATTATTATTTTTATTATGATCCATCATCATGAGAGTTTCTCAAAAAAAAGATATGTTGACGGTATTTGGACAACAACAACAACCAGAAGCTATCATTTAATAAAGTTACTGTTGTGTTGAAATAGCCGTTGTCCCTTGCTATTGTTGTTGTTGTTATTATGACATACTACAAATCACTAATCATTATTATGGTGGACAGAATCTTTAATAATAACAACAACAACAAAGAAAGAGGATTAGCAATAAAATACGTACAGCACACACACTGTTATCTGGTTCATCTTATCATATAATTTTTGTTTTTTTTTCTGGCTGTTTGAATCTGTTTTTTGAATCTCCAATTTCAAATGTTGTCCACTATAGACACACACAACAAAACCAAATCAACCAACAATGAAACAAAAACAACAACATACTCAATAAAAGAATTGGCTGGAAAAAAATATATTTGGATGGATGCCATAAAAATTCAATATTATATTGGTTGGCTGATGGCCAGTTTCGAAACAACTTTTTCTTTTTGTTTTTTGTGTTACAAAATCTGGGCGGATATATGTGATTATATTGATTATATTGATCATCATCATGTTCATAATGGCCATACAACAAACAAATCTAACCCCCTAACCTCTAACTTAACATATGAAAACAATTTAATTTTAATGGCAAACATATGCTTTTCAAGAAGAAACAATCTTTATATTTAAAGCAAAATTTCCATTTATTTATTGTGTGACAAGCGAACAAAGTGTGATATCATAAAAAATCATGATCGCTTTCGTTTTTTTCTTCTCTATCGAACTACGAATAATTTCACGTGTTAAAAAAACTAAACACCATATTAGCAATTGGAAATTAAACGAACAAAAAAAACGAAAATACTGATACAATCATAACTCGGAGAAAAAAGAGTTAAGAACCCTAGAGAGATAACGGCTTGTGAATGTAACGATTTTGGCAGCCATGATGATGATGATGATCTCCCCAGATAGTAATCAAAAGCAAATTTAGTATCATTTGAGAGAGTGAAAAAATGGAATCCATTTGTCGCCAAGAAAACGAAAAAAAACGATTTCATTCGACGACATTTGGAATCCAAAACGACAACTTGGTGAAAATGATGATTATGGTTATATTTCTTTTTTTCAGCTATAAAAAAACAAAACAGAATAGCTATTTACAGAATTTTTTTTTACAATTTTAAAACATTATCATAAAACTAAGGCGCCAAGTTTTTTGATTTAGTAGTTTTTATTTTTTCATCATTTTCATTTTTTTCTTTCATTCTTTTTCGCACGTTTCACAATCTTGATTCATGAAACGAAACGGCAACATTTGATTTTTTTTTGAAAAACAACAAACATACGCAAATTGGTTGTTTGTTGATGGAAATGTTGTTTTTGGAAATTCAAACAAAAAAAAACATATCAAAAACATACAGAGAGAGAATGCAAACGAAAAAAATTGATGAGATGAGAATGACTCCCGAGAGAACTTCTCATTTTTTTCTTGTTTGTTTGAAAAATTTTCTGTTTTTTTTTGAAATTTTGCTCCCACATAACATTAATGCGAGAAAAAAATGAAGAATCTCATCAACAACATCAAAGGAAAAGGGAGAGAGAGAAAAAAGTGTTGTCCATACACTTTAGGGATTTATGTAACACTAACTAAACAAGGTAACAACAATCACTGTAATGAACTAAACGAACAAACTACATTCCCTACAATTCAATTCAATTCCATCGATCATCGTCATCACCTGGTCACAAGAATCAAAAAGAAAATTTAGTTTTTTCCACCAACATTCCATCCATATTTAACCTAAATGAAATTCCTTGATGATGATCAATGGCATCATCAATTCATAGATCAGTTTGTTTGGTTGGTTGACTCATGATTTAGGCACGCACTCTAACAATTTTTTGATAAAAAAACTGAACGAATGAATTAGTGCAGTGAATCGGAATTCTTTTTCATTTTCTTTTTTTTTGTATTTTGTGTTACACGAGAAAGAGAAAGAGAGAGAGAGAGAGAGAGAGAGAGAGAGAGAGAGAGAGAGAGAGAGAGAGAGAGAGAGAGAGAGAGAGAGAGAGAAAGAGAGAGAGAGAGAGAGAGAGAGAGAGAGAGAGAGAGAGAGAGAGAGAGAGAGAGAGAAATGGGAATGGCGCCCAACAACCAAGTAATGTTATCATTATCCGGCGGCAACAGTCCATGAAACAAAATGAAACAAATCGGATTCTTGATTTCCAAAAAAAAACTAATGCCATATTGCCACACATACACATTTTTCTCGTCATAATCGTTGTTTTGTTTGTTGAGAATGAAAAATGTAAATTTTTTTACTAAGATTGTTTCGCTATTCTTATCTGTGAGTGTGTGAGAGAATATCAGGGCAATATTAGCATCATGATGATGCAGTCAACTTGAACGAATATGATCAGTAGTGAACGTGATATCTTGCCATACGTTAAATAAAGTGGAACAACAACAACAAATGAAATGAAATGACTGATGCTAATAAAGTGCCTGATTCATGAATAGGAAACAGGAAAAAAAGAAGAAAAAGAAAATTTTTTGTTACTGGATGGTTGTTGTTGCTGATTATTGTTATTGAACATTATAGCTAGCTTGTGAATGGCTTTCGCTACATTGATTCCGGGCGGCATCAGTATAATGATGATCGATCATGCAAAAGACAGGCAAACAAGCCAATCAATGTTTGTTATGCTAAGGAAAAAAAATTCAATTCTATTAGGGCGACAACAGCCATATCATCATCATATATAAAATAACAACAGAATCAAATCCATTAACAAGTTAATCAATCACACACTCCGATCGGGTCATAGGATTCACTTCAGCTAAGATTAATGATCAACAAAAAAGGTCCTGGCCCTTGTTAATTGATAATGGCCTAGCTTAACTTAGGCAGTCACAAAAACACACTTACCCCTTCCAGAACGACCAACAAAACGAAGATCATTGAATTTAGCAACTTGATTTTTCATAATAGCCGATGCATTTCTTAATTCACCACACCAATTTTCATCATTACCGGCTTTAATGGTGACCAAAGTACCATCACTTACTTCACCCAAAGCAACAACTTTAAATGCTACCGGTAATGTTTTATTTGATCGCCAATGTGTTGGTAATGCCGAACAGATTATATTTGGTGATCCAGTACGAACTAATTCACCTGGATGTTCGGTCATCACTTCATTAAGTAATCTTTCACCAGGAAAAAGAAAATCGGTCATTTTGGTTTTGCTTTGTTGAATAATTTAGATGATTATGATTTCAAGGTCAGGTGACAAAATTTACAATCTATTTTCTCAAACACACATTACACATGTCACACACACATACCACAACAATGTCGATTTCGATTTCAATGTTTTGATTTGGATTTGATTTGTAGCCCAGTCACTGAACAACTGACGATCTGGCGCCAATCCAGATTCCAAACCAGAAAAAAACGAAAAACATCCAACCATCAAATTCAAAAAATACCCCAAATATATGTCTATGCAGAAAAAGTGCCGCCTACAATAGGAGGTGGCTTTTTTGTTTTGCTTAAAAAATGGCCATATGTTTATCATCATTTTGATAAAATGTATGCGTATACGCAACCCACATATAATGTGTGTATTGCTTTGGGTTAAGCTTCATTCAAATTCAGGCTGAACAGTTATTTCATAGTTGGAAAATGGCTATTTGGCCACGACAATCAGGATGAAGCTTAAGATGATTATTGTTGTTGTTGTTGGGCATTGGTTTTGAATTTTGATTTTTCACAGCCAACAAAAAAATCCATCCAGGTAGTATGATTTTGATTTGATGAAAGACCCCAAAAGAAAGACCAAAAAAAGCGGATTTTAATTTTAATTTTGAATGAATGAATAAATCTTTGCCTGCACACTGGACTCATAATGAATCAACCAGAAAAAACTATTGTTGTTTCGTTGTTGTTGGCGGTATGGACCCTAAAGACGTTATGGATTTTTTTTTGTATGGTTTGAGGGGGTGACATTTCAATCAAGCTAAGTAAACATTGAAATATAAGCAAAGCCAGGCAGCAATGTAGACCAATGACTAATTTGACCAATTGATCAAAATGCACCCTTATTATTTTTCTAGAAACACACGACTTTATTTGGACCAAAAAAGAAAAAAAGAGAGAATGGGAAAAACTTTGAATGGTGATTGGATTAGTGTGTGCGTTATTGAGGAAACCAATAGCCTAACTGCTGTTCATTGTCCATTCCTGTAGTGTACTCAAAACTAACTTTCCAAAAAAATGTCCCAATGGAGACCTGTAGTTTTTGTGTTTTTTTTGGACAACACCAAAAGCGAGAGAGAAATGGATGCAAAAAATAAAACATCTCAATTCGACATCAAGTATTTTGTTGTTTGAAATTAAATTCAAAAAAGAAAAGAAAAAAAGATTTCCGTTTCCGTGTAATGGAGAAATTTGGGAAATGATAAAGTGATATAGAGAGTAGAGTGGAAAAAACAAAAAATTCAATTATTTTGGAAAACAGAACTGCAGAACCGAATAACAAGAACAACAAAAGAATCCGGTCATCTATATGTTAACATTATTATTCACCTAGTCGAGCACAAAATGAATTTCTAAATAGTTTTTCTAAATGCTTTCACTCTCTCTGTGTTTGTGTGTAAGATAGTTGGCAACTAATTGTCAACATCATTAGCTTGGGCGCTTTTGTTGTTGTCTGAGACAATAATGTTTGTTGATGTTGATGATGATGACGCCCAATGTTTATGGATATGAAACAAAAATAGAATGAATGAATTCAATTACTGATGACTAACATGGATCGATTGTGACAAATAAACATTTGAAACAAAACAAAACAACAACAATAAAACTAAACTGACTCAATGACTAACTAACTAACGAACGAAAAATAAATGGGCGCTTAGAATCTTTTTCCGAAGCCGAATACCGAAATATTTGGAAAGGCAACAAAAAGAAATCTATCCAGTTTCCATTACATTTATCTAGCCAATGGATCGATAGTTTGCTTGCTTTCATTCAATTCTTTCACTTTTTCCTCATCAAACATCATTGAGTCGTTATGTCAATATTTGACTTTTTTGTTGACAAAACATACGTTCTTAACACAACAAGAAACACTTCATCTAATATTTGAAAATGGTAAATGGCTACCCATCATCATCATCATAATCGTCGTCACCCTATCATCATCATCATCATTGGATGATAGTAGCCATTTTGAAATACTTTTTTCTTTTTCCCATCCAAATAGTGTCTATAACATTTGATTCGGGCAGCTTTCACTGTTTTGGTTCATAATCATCATCCAGTGTTGACATTGACAACATAGAAAAACAAACAAACAACAACTAGACAATCATATCGTTTTCTTTTTTATTTATTTGTTTGTTTGTTTTGAATCGAGTGGCCAGTCAATTCGATACTCGTCAAATAAACATACATCCTTAAACCAAAACAAATATAAACAGAAATAGAGACAGTGAAAACATTCATTCTTTCAATATAGCAATGTTATATTTATTGCTATTTGGTTCTATGGATCTCTCAATGTTTCAATTAAACCACCCAATCAAATTGGATCGAAGAAAAAAGTGGACGGATATAAGTGGACGAAGATTTTTTCAACAGAATTCATTTTGTTTTTCTCGCTTCAAAACAGCAACAAAAACAATATCGGTCCCAAATGACCACCATCATCAACCAACCAAACAGGAACAAAAAAACCTTATGATCTCTTGTTTTGTTGAATATATTTCTTGTTTTCGATTAATTGCTATCATTACAAATGGAAATTTAAAAAAAGTTTTTTCAATTGAAAATGGGCTCATCAATTTAGCGGAAAAAACAAAATGATGATGATGGTAGTGAACCTGGAAATGGAAAACCAATTTGAATTTGGGCAACAAAAATGGAGAGACCAATCATAATAATGACTGGTAGTAAAGTTGGCAAACTGCTCAATTCTTTCAATTCATTGTCATTGAATATTGTTCACAAAAAAAAGCAGCCATAGCAATAGAAGCAGCTTTGTTGTGATGACCGATCATTCAGTTTTGTTGTTGTCGTTTGTCGAAGGCCATTAATTGGACTGAACTTTTCTCAATTTATGGTCCAGAATATAAAAACCAAGAGAGATTGGCAGAAAATAGTATTGACAAAATAAACATGAACACAAAATAGCATCAAATTGTGAAACTCAAATCCTGTAACAAGAAAAAAATATTTTATGTTTTGTTTTGAATCTTTCAATCCATTCAACCGAATCGTAGTTATTCGGGAGAGAGAAAAGGAAAAAGATTCGGCAAAAAGCGACTGGTCATTCCAGTTCATTAAACGATCCTATTTTGCCCGATCGATTAAAAAAATTCTCCAAAACATTTCGCAATCGAATTCCATAGAAATAGAAATGGTGAACCAGAACCAAAAAAATGGTTAATAGAATTTCTCTGTTAAGGACAAAAACAATTTTTGAAATGAAATGAATTTATTTTTTTTCTTTGAACAATTCAAAATAAAAAAATAAAAAAACGAGCTTTACTTTCTAATTATCGAATCGATAAATGCCATTAATATTAAATAAAAAAAAGATCTGTATGAAAATGAACAGAACCGAGAGAAAGAGAGAGAGAGAAAACGAAGAATCCGGGCGTTTAAAACGTAATCGAAGCTGCTGTGATTTATGATCCTACACACGAACAAACGAAACAAAACGAAAGAACGCGGCCAACACCATGTTAAAATTGGTTTGGAAACAAGTTCATGAATTGTTCTCGGGATTTTTTTCCTTTTGGAGTTCACATGTCAACACTCGGTAACTTTATTCTCACTCACTTACCGATCGAAAAACAATCGGAAATCGAATCCATACAACAGAAAAAGAAAAAGAATCTTCCCCATGAAATAGAGATTCAAAACAGCCGATAAAGGGTTTTTTCCGATCGAGCGAAAAATTTTTTTTTGAAGCCAAGCATTGAATGAAAACAGTGGCACATGTCATCATCATATGGTTATATGTGTGTGCGTGCAAATCTGCTGATAGCTGATAGATGATGATCATTAATAATAAGCAATCTAGTCTGGGCTTTCGTATATAGCATCGGCATTTGTGTATGAAATTCATTGTGTGATTATTATTATTATTATTATTATTATTATTATTATACCACGTTACCAATCAATACACCATTATGAATGAATATAAGAATTGAGCAATGGAATCCGAGCAACAGCCGAAACAAAAAAGAAACTGAAATGATAGTAATTTTTTTCTTGGATTTGGTTGTCCTGGTATGATGATGATCATAATGAATGACTTTATGCATTTTTTGCCTTTCAAAATGAATGATGCGATGCAATTTCTTTTCTCTTTTTTTGTTTTTCCAATAATAATTCCATTCATTCCTTTTTTCCCTTTTTTCGCATTGTTAATATTAAGTTAAGTTAGTTTATTCAATGAAAAGAAGATGATGATGATGATGGTGTCAGATTTGATTTTGCATGAATGACTAAGCCAAGTTTCTTTCTTTCAACAACATTGTCCACCATTGTTCAATGACAACTAATCCATCACCAGCAAAAAAAACAGTTCAGGGTATTAATTAAATTAGACAAATTCCAAATTCAACAAAAAAAAATGACCCGAATAATCGACGATAGGATGCAAATTGTATCGATTTTCATTTTCATATAATGTTTATAAAGAATCACGTTTCGTTTCGTTTCGTTTTTTTGTTTTTGTTTGTTGTCAAAGTCATTTCTCATCAGATCGGATACAGAAAATGAATCGGAGATTGGATCGTCATTTGTCGTAGTAAAACGATAGTTTGTTTGTCATGTCAATTGTCTTTATTTGGTGTGTATTTATATACGTCTAACGTTCGATTATAATGTTTATTATATTCGATTCGTGACAACGAATAATAATGAGCTTGTCGTGAGTGGATCAATTCATTCAATAACGACTTGAACTTGTTTCTTTACAAATATTCTCTACTTTTAATTCTATGGTAAATATTTGTTCCCAGTGTTTAAGATAACGATCGCTTTAAGTTTGAACATCCATATCATCACTTACAAACTAAATATAGTCGAATGGTCTTATATTTTTATCAAGAAAAAAACAGCTAAATTTCATTGAATTAAAAAAATTTGAATTACATGTTGCCCTCTATTTGTCTAAAATTTCACTATCATTTGTGACTATGATCTATAGTTGAGTGAGGTTAGGTTAATGACTATGACTATGATCTATAGTTGAGTGAGGTTAGGTTGATGACTATGACTATGACTATGATTCATAGTTGAGTGAGGTTAGGTTGATGACTATGACTATGACTATGATTCATAGTTGAGTGAGGTTAGGTTGATGACTATGACTATGACTATGATTCATAGTTGAGTGAGGTTAGGTTGATGACTAATTATCATAGTTTTTTGGCTTAAAAATTGTCCCTTCAAGTTTGACTTTGAAGAAAAGCGTGCGTACTCATAACTTGTTATTAACATATAAAATACAATCATAACAACAAATTCAGTTCATTTTTGATATTTTTTGGCTTTTTTTATTTGCACACAAACACACATACACAATTCATATGATAAAAAGAATAAAATAATATAATAAAATATAAAACCTTTCTGTTTTTTGTTTTGTTTTTGTTTTTTGGTTGTTGGGTGGAAATATAATAGGGTCAATATGCAATAAGTACAACAAATAATCAAATTTGGTTTGTGGATTTGGGTTATGAAACATCACTGTCCATTGATATTATTATTATTCATTGAATTGATTGAGCTTGAACTACTAGTAGAACTGACATTAGTTAAATCAGATTCGGACCTTTGTTGTTGTTCCATCATCATAATCATCTGTTGTTGCGCTGGTTGTTGTTGTTGACTATTTGATCCATTAAGAGGCGGTAATGTAGCCGATTTAGTTAATGATGTTGATGAATTTGAATGATGTGTAGATCGATTAGAAACTGATGATGACCATCTATTATTTGAACTGGCCGATCGATTCGTTACTGATGATGATGATGATGATGAAAATTGAGAAGCTTGATGAATGTCAGTGGTAGAGGAATCATGATGGCTATGAACATGTTGACTATTTTTGTCATGAATAGACTGTTGTTCTTGATTGTGAAGATCATGGCTGGAAGTAAAACTACGACTTTGATTCAGATGACTTTTGTCAGGTGTTGATTTAACGCTGGCCATCGAATCCGATGAATAATTACTTTGAAAACTGAGACTACTCTGATGCCTTTGATGTGATGAATGATTAGATGCAGCGTAACCACATTGTTTGATTCGTTTGCATAGAAAATGGATCCATTTTTGCTGTTCATCACTGCTAGATGCTAACAATAACAATTCTTTGGCAGAATTTTTCAGATACACTCGACACGGTGTTACACTGTTTTCGTGTTTGTTGTCCACATGTTCTTTGTGTATTTTCATCCGGCAACCTAGATCACCATCAATTAGTGAATAAACTACTACTACAATCATCAACTACTAACCTTTACAACCAAGTGCCGGTGGTGGTTTTAACATGTGCCACATTGGTTTCAAACAAACTTCACAAGAAGTTGGCATATGAAATGTAATGGGTATAAATTCATGACCTTTATGTTCAATAGTAGTTGACTATCATTAAGGCGAAAAAATATATGTCTCAATACAACTCTAATATGCCACAACAATTTACTTACATCTTTACCGTGATGATAATGATTATCCAAATGTGATGAATTATCACCGCCCGGTTTACGACTTTCTCCCTCACAGGCGTATAAAAGCTAAAATGAATAATTATATTAATTTATATTGGGTGCATGGCTTAATCAATAATCAATATATTGGACTAACCTGGAATATGCGAGGAATATCCTTAGCATCAGCACGGATCACATCACCTTGAGATACGGAACGAGCATGAAACAATTTACTTCAAAAAAAAGATAAGAAAATAATTTTTATTAGTTTGTCAATTTGTGGAAATAGTGTAGGCATACCAAAGATCCAATATAAGTGTTGGATCCGATTTAGCTTTATCGTTTTCGTTATTGTAGAATATAATTTTTCGACTCGATACTACAACATATTGTTTACGCCAACCATGTCGACGAATGTTCTGTTTATTGGGTATTGAAAGCCAACCTTCTAATCTTGATTCGTCTACTTCTTCGACGGTATTAGGAATCGATTGTGATTGCTGATATGAAGCGACTACCGATGACAATGACGATGTTGTGGACAAATTTTCCTCTGATAATCGAGTGTTTTTGCTACGTAATTGTTCTAGTTCGGCATCTTTGGCTGCCACTTCCATTTGCAGTCGAAGTTTCTGTTGAGTTTCTTCTTGCAAAATTGCCTGAATATCGTTCAATTCCTTCTGATGTTTTGAAATCTTGAGACTACAAGAATTTCTTTCTGAATTGAGTTCCTGTTCTAGTTTGCGACATTCTTTTTCCTTTTTCTTCAATTCCATCGCAATCGAACTCTTAGCTTTTTTGTCGGTCATTTTCATATCACGCCTGTTCATAATCTCGGCCAATTTGTTAACAGCCTGTTCTTTGAGCAATTTTTCCTGTTGTAATTGTTTGGCCAGTATTTGATTTTCCTGTTGAACAGAAGCAACAGCCTCTGCATTATTATTTAAATCGTTTAATTTGGCTTCGAATTCTTTGTTTTTCTTTTTTAGTTCCTGAATATAATCACCAAATTCTCGTTCATTGCATCTAAGTGTTTCGATAGTGGTATTCGAATCTTTTTTCAGATTGGCCAATTGTTTAAGCAGTTCTTCCCGTTCACTTTCCAGATGAGATTTGTCATTCTCCAATATGGTCAATCTTTCCCTGTAATTGGTATCATGTTTGAGTTGATTTTTGAGGTATTCGTTCTCCTGAACAATATCGGTCTTTTCTCTTGTAAGCACATTTAATTCCGAAGTCTTTTCATTCAATTCTTCGCTAATTTCATTCAATTGATTTTTGTAAATCTCTGAAAAACAATGCTCAGTGTCCAAACGAATTTTCATATCATTGTAATCACTGATTCAACGGAAAAATAGATAAGAAAAACAAATCCATCAATAATAAATAAAACTTACATTGTTAATTTTTGGTATGCTTTCTTTGCTTCTTCCAGTTGTGATTTAATTAATTGATTTTCACTTTCAGAAAAAGCAAATTTTTGCGCCAAAATTTTCACATCCGACAGGCTATAGCTATCGGAAAGATATTGTTTTATTTCATTGTCGACATTATCACTGCCAAACGAACGATCATTTTCCATATTTTGAACCTGTTGCTGTAGCTGTTGTCTATCAACTTTTAGACCATCGATTTCTTGTTCTTTTTCCTTCACCATCGTTTCTAATTGTTGGCGTTTATGAATTTCTCCTTCAAGCATCGACTTCAAAGCTATAATATTGATTTGAAAAAAGAATAAGAGCAACAAAATCAATGCTATTCATAACATACCGGAAACATCCTGAAATTGGTCCGAGTGAATGAGAACTTCAGTATTGCGGTCATCATTTGCATTGGTGGTGACAATATTATTGTCATTCTGATCAGGCGTAACAATAGCCATCGGTCGATTTACCTTATTGGTAATGGGTCGAAGTTCATGTAGTTCGTTGGTCAAGATGATTATTTGCGCTAAACAGAGATAAAATTAATCATCAGACAACAAAGCGATGATAAATATTCAACACTTACATTCCAATTGTTTGACTTTGGCCTTATAATTGTTAAGCAGATTGGTGGCAACGTTAAGCTCTTCACGTGTTGCTGAAACATCCTTTTCTTTGCTGTCGGATATTTTTTCGAACATGGCAATTTTATTTTTCATTTCACCAATGACAAGTTCTTGATTACGGATCGTATGCTGTAGATCGTTCATTTTGATCGATTCGCGGGCAAAATTTTCTTTCTCTTTTTGCAACATTTCGCTTAGCATTGTCAATTTTTTCTCCATACTTGAATTCATTTCATTCAAAGCATTCTGCGTCTGTATTCGTTGTGTTCGTTCCGAATCATATTTTTTACGCAATTCAATCATGGATTTTTCAGCAGCTTGCCGATTTTCCGTTTCTTGATCGAGTGTGGCACGTACTTTGATTAGATTTTGACGTAACGAATTGAGATGTTTTTCCAAGTAGGCTTTATCGTTCTGTAAAGAATCTATTTGTCTATCTTTCTCGTGCATGGTGAGCCGAAATTTGTGGTCCAATTCGACACTCGAATCAATAACCAGCGAACGTTTATCTTGATCACTTAATTCGGCCATTCGACCGACCATCATGTCGGATTCGCCATCAACCGATTGTGAATGGCGCCGTTTGCGAGAGAGAAGAGCATTATCACCAGAATATGTGAACCCAATGAACGGGATGTGATTGCCGGCGAAAGCTCGTGGTTCGGGAAAATGTTCATTATCTTTGCGTATGTCGATACGGTTAGAATTGAAATTACTTGTATCATCATCACCGCAAAGTTCAGGAATGACAGGTGCTATACATTGATGAATATTGTCGAATGTCCACTGTTCGTTTTGAAAAAATGGATGGTTCTTCACTTCGGGCATTCCGTTGCGACCCAACCGATTCAGACGATCGGTGAGAAAGGCACAGATAAGACTACGAGCTTCCACAGATATTTCTACATCATCAGGAAAATGAAGATGATTTTTGTGATCCATTATTTTGCCGTACGTTCCGACCAATGATTCAGCAAAAAAAGGAGTATCACCGATAAGCATTTCGTAAAGAAAGACACCCACCGACCAATAATCACATTCACGACCATAGCATTCTTTGCCGCTTTGTGATCTTAGCACTTCGGGTGAAATGTAATCAGGTGTACCGACAGCCGTTTCCGAATGGACAAGACCATTGTCGTCCATACGCATACAGGTACCGAAATCAGCTAATTTTAAATGACCTCGCCGATCTAGCAACATGTTATCGGGTTTGACATCACGGTGAACAAAACCCATCGAATGAATGGTGTCCAATGCGAGAATCACTTCGGCACAATAAAATTTGGCCCATTTTTCCGGTATATCATACTCAGACATAAGACTGACAAGATCACCACCTGGCATATAGTCCATCACCATATAGAGATGTGTGTGGGTTTGAAAGGCGTAATGTAGTTTGACAATCCAATCAGAATCGGCATGTGCCATGATGAACTTTTCCTCCCAAAAATATGTGTCCGAACGTTTGATCATTTCGAATTTGGATAGTACTTTCATGGCGAACACTTTTTTCGTATATTTGTGGCGGACAAGTTTCACTTCGCCAAAAGCACCCGAACCAATCACTTTGATCACATTGAAATCATCGGGTTTCATGCGCGAATTTGAAATCAAATCATTGTATTTTTCATATTTTTGCAGAAACAGATCAATATTTTTGATCCGTCGCAATGCAGGATGATTACAATCAATGACCAATGCTTGAACACAATCCTGTCAACAACAATCAAACAGAAATTCATTATTTATTTTCACACCAACAACTTACCAGGAGGCCATCGATGTTGAGATCGGATTTTGGATCAAGAAGACATTCTTCTAGCCTAGTCACCCTTTTATCCCTATTATCTTCTGCTATCTTAATCATTTGATCATCGGCCATCTTGACCTTTTCACTATTCTTTCCAATAATGATTGATTCCTCTCCACAATTGATAAATAATTTTTTTGGCAGAATTTAAAACAAACAAAAAATTGAAAAAAATAAAAATAAAACAAGCTAATTTAAAAATCAAAAAAGACCACTATTATTAGATGGACATGGTCATTGAAGAAGGTGGTAATTGATTGAGAAACGATGACAAATCACAGATCAATTCAAATGTTAATTTTGTTGTTAGTGGTGATAGTTAGGATGATGATGATGTTGATGATGATGACGTTTGTTTTGGTTTGAGATTAATTTTTTTTGGTCGCTCAGTCACGCATCCATTTAGGTGGCGGCGATGGACATCACTTTGGTTTTTGTTTGGTTATTGCAAGATAATAAGATAGACATTCACATCTAACTTTAAACACTGTCATATAAGGATATTATAAAAATATTATTATCAGATATTTATCATTCCAACACTGTCATTACATCATTATTATGATCATGATTTGGAATCGATAATTCTTGCTCAACAATAAATCAAATGACCAAACCCTGAGCGATCATCAGGATGAGAAGAAAATCCTTAAAATATATATATCGCAAAAAAATCGAGCACGATGACGCCAGCTGCAACAACAAGGTAGCGCCACTGATACTTTCTTTGTGTATAATTTTTAATGGCAATGGTTTAATATAAATACGCAGCTCATCATTATCATCATATCCATTCAGTTTGTTGGTTGCTGGTTTGGTTGGTTGTTTTGTTGAGTAGGTTGCCGTAATAGTTAGCAACAGTCTGTTTGCTTGCTTGGTTGCTCATTGCAACCAGAGAAAAAAACATGGTCAGCTTTTTCAACAAAAATATCGTCCACAATATTGCCTAATGGTTGTCATGCATTTCATGCATCGCACACGATTCACAATTCTGCATGTGGATGATTTTTCAAATAATAAATGTAGGTAGGTAGTGGTATTTTGTTAGTGTGTAGCCAATATGTGGCTATATGGCTACATTTGAAAAATTTCAATATTATTGGGCCTGTTGCTTTATGGGACCAGAATGTGAAATTCTTGACCTTGAATTATTTTTCTGAATTGAAATATTAAAATGTGTGTTTATGTCATATGAAACTAAACATAAACAAAAACAAAACCACTTGGTGACAAAGCAACTTGGCAACAAATGATTGGATCATAACAATGACAAAATGATGATGACTCAACCGTTAATCTTTCGATTGTAATCATCATATATAATATATTCCCTTCTTTATTATTATTATTATAGCAACGATGCCAAAAATGAAAAAATCAACAATAGATGCCTGTTGTTGATGTTTTTAATTTAAAAAATCTAAAATTTCTGGATAAGACCAATCTGAATTCTTGGCTTGGGCGTCGGCAAGAATTTTGAAAAAAAACAAAAAAAATGTACAGCATACCTCTCAACAACAACTAAATCAAAATATTTGTGCTTCGATATTATGGGCTTTTTTGGATTTCTGGATATTGATACAATTTTTGTATGGATGGACAATCTAATAACATACCTGATTGAAGAATGGAATTTTTGTTGTTGTTGGCATTTATCGTGTTTTCATAGTTAAAATTGAGTATATCGATTTCGAAATGGAACAAAATAATTTGATTAAGTTAATTTGATACAATTCGATTCTTGGTTTGATGAAAACAAACTTAAACTAAACTAAATAAATAATGACTGGTAGATTGGCGTAAAACTAATGAAGAATGAATTGGTCCCGATTCAAAACGAAAAAAAGAAAGATGCAACAGCCTAATGAAAAACTCACATGAGAATGAATGAATGAAAAACGCATGCGTTTACCTCAGGAGCCAATTAGCCAATATTCAAATGAATAAGAATCATTAATTGAATTCTTATTGACTTGGTTAGGTGAATGAACATAAAAAGATATAACGATAGTGGTCAGCGTATAAACAAGCTTTGATTTGAATGCTGGTCAGAATGGGCCATTACCGCCCATTTTATATGATGTAGGTATTTTTTTCGGTTGGAAAAAAGTTTAGTTCGCCACATAAACACCAGATCGAGAAGAATTTACCTTGTTAACTAAAAGTTTCCCTCCAAAAAAAGAAATCGATAAAAAAGATGGATAATATGAAAAATTTGATTGAATTAGTGAAAGCACGACCAGTGCTATACGATGTAAGTCTTAACAAAGATAATGAAAGTCGACGATTAGCTTGGCAAGAAATTTCTTTCGCCCTTCAGCAGCCAGGTATGTATAAATATGACTAATTTATTGACAAAACAAATAAACAAATTCATTGCCAAAACTAGCTGATGATTGTATGGAAAAATGGAAATCATTAAGAGCTCAATTTCGTTACTATTATAAAGGAGACCATTTTAATGATTGGAAATATGCACAGGATATGGCCTTTCTTGAGCAACATATTCGCTGGCAACGTAAATCACTTTCATTCAATCATTCCATTAACGATGATAATGTTGAAAGTATTCAACAAAATGGTCATCATAATAAAACGGTAGCAAATTCACCTGTATCACCTCGACTTCGTGCCAAATTTTCGAACAAATCCCAATCCGAGCCTCAAGACGAGCAAATTTCAACAGAAAAATCAATTTCATTAGTTTGTCATAAATCGTTTGCTTTGAATCAGAAAATTAATTGCATAATTCAAAACATAAAACCTTTGATTGCCATCATTTCGATAGTTTTTATTTTGATGATTGTATTTTATTATCAATTATTTTGATTCATATTATCAATTTATCATTGCTAATTGTCATTCTTTTTCATTCAAATGATTTTCATCCATCAAAAACTTGAAATTAAATTCGAATGTTTTGATTTTATACGTGATTGTACGACTTTTTTTGTGTGAACTTGGCTTACTTGTATAGATATTTCAGCTGTTATACGATCGAAGTTGATCATTTTGATTGATATAAATTAAAATGAGACCATATTTTGGTAATTGTAACCAATGGGTAATTGGACACAGAATTTGGTCATTGTATTCGGTGAAAAATATCCAGAATTATGGCCGGCAAATACGACGTTGTGGTTACAGATCACGAAATAATAGTGCGTCCAATGATAATTCGAAACATTTTTATCCAATGTTATTCTCCGGTGTTTGTATCGGTTGGCTTTCAATTCACACAATGTTCAGTGAAAAAATATCCAGATGGATTTCTGATGATAAGTATGTAACAGTCAATATTTTCCCATTGATTCGGATATTATTATTATTTTTTTGTTCAGAAACAAGCTACCGATCGAACTAGAAGAATTTATCTCCGATACAATTCAAACAAGTCAACTAAATGAAGCATTGAAACAGATAATACCGGCATCATTTTATTTATCCAAGCAAATTGAGCCAATTACATTGGGCACATTTCAAACTCATTCTGGTGCATGCATTTTGCTGCCATTCTATTTCCAATACAATACTGTTGACCAAATAGATGATAGTTATGTATGCAAAGTACTCGGTCTTAATTATTCACATTTGTGTGACCATCACTCAGATGATGGAAAACCAATGATAGAACATTTGAAACAATGTTTAATCCTATCGACAGAAGCTAAGCGTTTCGCTTTGACTTCTTTATTACACAATAATGCAATGCCAGCCGGATTTTATGCCGATTGTTTTTCATTATTCATTTTTCCATTTTTGGCCAATGAATCGGCAAATTTATTACAAAAACGACTACGACAAAAAAATCCTGTGATTAATCTAATGGCATCAATGTTTGGTTATTTTGCTTACTATTTGATTAATCCATGGTTCAAACAAACACAAACGCGTTATGGTTACTGGTGTGTTTACAAATACGAATCATCCGATATACAAAAAGGTTGTCAAGAATATTTTGATAAATTGATACGATTACAATCGATACTAGCCACTTATCAACAACAATCAAATTGGACGGATCGTTTGATTTGTATGCTGAAACCAAGTACATCCTACTCAATGGTTGATCAACAAAATGATTGTGGGCGATTAGAAAAACTGGGTGAAAATTTAGGCTGGTCAGATTTGTTTTAATTTGTAAATATTATTATTACTTAAAAAAAACAATAAAAATTACTAAAACAACATAATATTTATTTGTGAGTAACGGTTTATTTGGACAAAAGATTTAACAAACAAAATTGCACATAACATTGTTCACTGATCAATCAGTAGGTTGTTGTCTATCTTTTTCCGGTTTTTCCCATCTATATGTTCCATAGAATCGAAAACCATTGGCAATACAAAAATCATCGGCTTGTTTAGGGCCACGTGATCCATAAATGTAAGGCAAAGGTACCACTTTTTTGCTTTCAATTTCTTTGAGCAAAGGTGTAAATATTCGCCAAGCTTCACGTAGTTCATCGGTACGAACGAAGTGCATTTGCGAGCCAGAAAATACATCCAATATAAGTCGTTCGTAAGCGTCCGGTAAGACAACATCTTTGTATCGACTGCGATAGGTTAGATCGAGTTCAGTCTCTTCCAGACGAAAAGTCATACCAGGCTCTTTGGTCATCATTTTAATGTAAACAGCTTCCCCCGGTTGAACTCTTATGACCAATTCATTACGACGACATTGGCCTTGAAATATGTCACCAGGAACATCACGAAATTGAATACGAACTTCAGTTTTACGTTCGTTAAGAGCTTTGCCACACCGCAAAAAGAACGGTACACCATCCCAACGTTCATTGTTGATTATACATTTTGCCAAACAGAATGTAGCCGTCAAAGAATCTTTCGGTACTGTTGGATCTTGTACGTAACTTTGCCGAGAATCTTCAGTCTTGCCATTAGGATCGGCAATATATTGGCCTAAGACTACATCATCAAGTGATAATGTTTTCATGCAACGTAATACTTTCACTTTCTCATCACGTATATCTTCCGCACTTGCTGATACTGGTTTTTCCATAGCGACCAGTGTTAAAATCTGAAGCAAGTGATTTTGCATTACATCACGAATAATGCCAAAATTATCAAAATAACCACCACGGCCAGCTGTACCGAATGGTTCCTTAAATGAAACTTGAACGCTGGCTATGTTTTCATGATTCCAAATTGGACCAAAAATACGATTAGCAAATCGCAAGCCCATCAAATTTTGTACCATTTCTTTGCCCAAATAATGATCAATACGATAGATTTGTTTTTCCTCAAACAAACTGGACAAATGTTTGGATAAAGCTTCAGATGAATCATAATCTCGACCAAATGGTTTTTCAATGATAATACGATTCCAACCACTTCAAACAATAAATTCTTAGCAACAAATACTGCCACAAACTAACCATACTTACGTGCTAGACATGCAGTTATCGTGAATGTGTTGAGTAACCGTACCGAACACTGTAGGCGGCAATGCCAAATAGAAAAGGTGATTGCATATCTCATCCGGAGTGACCAATTCACGAACCGATGCCTGTAGTTTGATGAAATCAGCCGCATCATCATAAGAACCTTTGATGTAAAGATTTTGTTTGAGAAATTGTTCAAACAATTGTTGATCAGCATCGTTTTCAATTCGAACATAGGGTCGCATATTTTTCCCGATATCCTCCACAGTCAAATTAGATCGAGCATAGCCAACAAATACGGTTTTGGCCGGAATCAGATCATCCCTAAAAATAGACCTACGATGATGGCAGAACAAAATAAAACAGTCACCATATTAACATAATATGTTTATATTTACCAAAGAGTGGGATATATTTTCTTTTTCGCTAAATCTCCCTAGACATAATGGAATGAGATGAATCAAACAATCAAACCAACAGATCAAATCAAAGCAAATAGATCATAATACCGAAGCGCCCATAACAAAAAAGAGATGATGATCACCAACTTGATAGTTGAGCGATTCTCGTATTAGACGCAATGCATCTAATGATATGTCCATACTGTCCATTGATGATGTAGACAAAATAAGTGACGATAATGTTGAATGTTGATGTACGAATGTTTCACCTGTCGATTTTAATGGATTTTCCAAAGATTTCGATGCACTATTTGGATGTGTAATTGTGTGATTAAAGCTTTCTTCCAGTTCGAATTGATCGGCCAATTCTTGTTCAATCAAATCTTTATCGTGGTTGTTGTTTGGTTGCGTGGACAAGGATTTCACTAAAATTTGATCTTCATCAACCACCGATTCAGGTTGTAATGTTTGTTGTTGATGATGATTATTATCACCGGTGTTCAAAAAATGACGTTCAGATATTAAACTAGATTTATCTGGATCAAAATCAAAATGACGGTGAAATGTTGATGATGAGGTGGATAATGAATAACTTAATGTTGAATCAGAATCTGTTGAATATTTGGAAAGAAAACTTTTCCTTTGCCGATTATTGTTTACTTGAATTGGCTTTTTATTTTCAACCTGATTATTTGTTTGTTTGTCATCATTCAACAAAGTTTGATTAATGAATGTTGTTGATGATGATGATGATGTTAATAACGAATTATTGTTAGCTAATTTTGCACTGATTGGCTCTTGTATGGATTGTTGTTTATTACCGGAAATACTGTGATTGCCAACACCGTTAGCAACAATCAAATTATCACTGTTAATATTATTGTTTGCATTAACGGATGTTACGTTCAAGTCAGGATTTGTTTTACTGTTATTAGCATTAGTATCAACAACACCACCTGTTTGACATAGACCCATCACTGACTGGTTAACATGATCAACAAAAAATTCTTATCATACCATTATTTCATTACAAATAGCTAACATTCTAGTTTGTTAACCAAAAAACTATATGGCTACGAGAAAAAATTATATATGCAACAATAGCAAGACGAAAGAAGAAAAATTGTCGTTGTTGATCATTTTTCCTTCAAATTTATTGATCGATAATCAAATTCAAAAAAACATTCACCATTCAAACCGCATGCACGCAATCAGACAAAAAACAATTGAATAGGATTTCTTCTATCTTTTTTTCAAATTACCAAATGAATTTTTCTTTTTTTCAAACTCAAATAGACAAGACAAAAGAAAACAATAGACATTCATAAAAACCAAGTTTTGTCTTAAGGTCGATTTATTGTCTATAGTCTGGTTTGAAGAAAATTAGAAAAAAATTTCAAAGACACATTATACACCTATACCGATCTCTATGACAATCATTATTTTCTTCTCATTACAACTGTGTGTAGAGAGAGAGAGACTGTTCAATTGCAAATCATATTCAACAACAACAGAACAAAACCCACCAATCGATCGATTAACCGTAGCCACCCAACAAAGTAATCAGCAAAGGATAAATCATTCTTCCAACAAGAATATTCGGCAGTTCAGAGTTTTGTTGTACTCACCCGAATATTGATGATGATCATCACAGGAAATTGTTTTGTCAAGTCAATCACCACTAACACCATCAATTTTGATGAATAATTTAATTTGATGATAATTTTTCGTGCTTTTTATCATCTCCGACACACACACAAACACATCTGAATTGAATGAATTTTTTAAAAAAATTTCTTGAAATTGATTCTGACTGATCTTTTGCGAATATCTTTGAAGAAGTTGCTCGGTTGTAAGCCAAGAAAAAATTGAGTAAATGAATGATATAAGAGAATATTGTTGTTTGCTAACAATGTAGAAAGCTGTATTGATGATAATGATGATAATCAAGTCCTTGAATCATTAAGTGGAAAAGTGAGATTGAGAGAAAAAAGAGAAAAAATCATCAAAGCGGATTGTCATCCAGAATGAATTGGCCAAGAGCTGTTGTTTTGTTGTTGTTGTTTTTTGATGAAGATGATAGAAGAAGAAGGAAGCATTTCATTTCATTTCCAAAATTCTAAATTTGCCCTGATGATGAAAAAAAGACAACGATCATCGATGCACAGCTTTAATGTTGTTTTTCTCTCTATGATGATCATTGGTTGTTGTCAACGGCATTATAATTTCGTATTACGTATGTTGTTGTCATTTTTTCAAAAAAAATCCAACGAAAAATTAAATGAGCCATACACGTTGACAGTTATTTTTTTGTTGTACAGGTATATTATACATGTATATTTAGCCAGTTAAACAGTATAACAACAAGGGCAAAAAATTTTTCTTCCCAAACTCAACTTTTTTTGCAATAAGTACATATAACCTGAATTCTTGTTGAGAAAAAGAAAATTGCCAGCTCAATTCGTTATTCATTCATTTTGATCATAATTTAGAGAAATCATAATAAATTTCTCTAAATTATTCGGATAATAAAACTCTCAATTATTCATATTTGGCACACTTATTTTACCTAATACAAGTGAATATTGTGTAAATATTTACATTAAGCAAACCTGCCCACCTCCGGAAAAAAAATCAATCCGATTCTGATTGCCAAAGCCAATAGAATCGATATGGAATTATATAGCAAATACCAGTTTCTGTTCTGTAAATATCAATATTGCATATAACGTTATCTATTGACGGATTTTGTAAACAAAATCTAAACAAAAAAAAAAATAAAAATAAATAAACAAAACTTAGAATAGATGGATGGGATTGCATATGATTTTGGAAATCATTTGGAGTTATTGTGATTGTTGGCATTATTCATAATGGATCAATTAGAATGGATCAATATATTTATACCCGATCGATTGACTAATATGGTCGGTAATGATGATGATGATGATGATATAATGGATGGCCTATTATTTGGCCACTATGAACGTAGTATTGATGGCCATGGTTTCAATGTAAGCATTACTGCTGTTACAAGAAAATCTAAATCATTGGACAGACAATCCATCAAAACAAATGATGTCATCGATAATCTAGTCTGTTTAGGACGAATGAACTTACTGAACCATGATTGTTCGGATACAGGTCACATGAATGGTAAAAAAATTTCGTTTTGTTCGATTTATATGGAATTGAATTTACTGTATAAAACTGACAGCAATAATGATAATGAAAATGATAATCATGAATCATTGCCATTTGATCTTAAATCAATTCGAATAATGGGCAAGCCATTTACGAATCGGGACAAAGTGTCTTTCATTCTATATGATACATATCGATTGATGCGTTGTCAATCGTTCGATATTTATAGGCCGGGCAACAGGTAAGCCATGTTTCGAATGTATTTTCATTTACCATATTTGTATGTTTCACGTTTATAGAATCGAATTCCTAAGTTTTGTATTGAGAAGTCTATATGATACTTCGATCGTGTACGAAAATAAAAAGCAAATAAAATATGAGAATAGTTTGAATGATTATATGATTGAAAGTCAATTATCCACTACATTCATCTATCATTATGCTCAAGCCAAACGATTAAACCGATCGGCTATCTGTGATGAACGTTTTGATAATTGTGAACAAAAAACATTGCGCTCACCTTATTTGATTCTCTACTTATTCTGGCTGTTTGATCTGATGGATATGATCACATTTCACAAATCCTTATTCATTGCACAACTTAAATTTCGTTTGCTTCAAATTCGTTACATATGGAATCTAATGAAACAATCGCCTAGCAAACAGTCATTATCGTTGGGCAATCTATTGTTTGCCATTATTTTTGATCATATTTTAGGCATATTGGCTACATGGCTCATATTCAAATACACAAATCAATCACATCTGATGCAATTAGTCGACACAAATGTCGGTTTATTGGTGAACAAAATCAACAATATGTTGGTATTGTTGCAAAGTATGCCAGCCGGTCTTAAATTAAATCAACCATTTAATGATGCCATATCACAAGTGATGTTCTATCACATTTATCTATGGCAAAACTATATGCTAATATTTCAATCATTGTTTCCTGCCATTATGATTTTTGCTTTTTATTTCGGTATATTTGGCATTACATTCACAATCAGGTAATGATTCGATTCAATGATTGAAAATTATTTTAATGAAAATTATTTATTTGGCTAATATCAAAGTTTACTTTGCGATCTGTTCAATATGATCACTATCCATATTTATTGTTTTTATGGATACACCTCACGTGTATATAATTTTCAATCGGCTGGAATAATATCATTGTGGCGATTGTTTCGTGGCAAGAAATATAATCCACTTCGTGATCGTATCGATTCATATTCATATGAGAATGTTCACCTTTTCATTGGAACGATATTATTCACTGTATTTATATTTCTATTACCGACCGTATTGATGTATTATGTTGTAATGTTGATATTTCGATTGATCACTATAGCCATTAAGCAATGTAAGTAGTGTCTAGTAGTCTATCTATTCTGTATTTCTAATTTTTAAAAACCAAATCACCACATGCCTGTAGTTTTGTTTTTTTTCATCGATTTTCTTAGCACAATACCTCTCTATACTGTATGGTTATGGCTTATCAATTCGGAAATAGTCTCCGGTCGAATCTATTTTCGCAGACTAAGCCACCAAGACAGCGAAAATGGTAATAAATTTGCTGTTTTTCGAATGGAAACATTACCTGATTCGTTTGGTAATTTATTCAATGGACAAAGTGATTGTGTAGCACGAAAACTTAAGCAATTTCTATTGGCTAATTCCTATCGTAATGAACCATCATTCAAATGGAATCAATTTTTTTGCGATGTACTTTTAGGTCGTAATATTGGCCAAAATATACCATATTGGTTTTCATTTCTACTTATTTCAGTATCATTGTGTTTATTCTACCGATTCTTTGAATCTTGACGATCTCAATATATCAAAATTGTAATTATCAAATTATTACAAACTTTTCAAATACTGCCATAAAAGTTAATTATTGTACAACCATAACAACAACAACAAAACCATGTTGTCTTTTTTTGATTATAAATTGCAAACACATTGTTGTTTCTCTTGATTCAAATAAAAGAAAAATGGCCGGAAATGTTGTTTGTGGTAAAATGTCAATTTCAATTTCATCACATCCTTAATTCATTCATCCATTGGTTTATTAAATTTTGTTAGACAATTGTTTTCTGTTGAAAAAATGTTGATGAAAAATTCTTGAATTGCAATTGATAATAAAATAACTAAATCAATGGCTTGTATCAAATTTTTGACATTATTACATTATGCTGAATTGGTCAGTTTTTTCCCAAAAATTTTGATCGTTGACAAACCAAACTTTTTTGTTGTTGATCAAGCATCAATCAATTAAATTTGGCTGTTGATTGGTTTGTCACGAGTTAGGTTAGTTCATTTATTTACAGTTTTCACAGCCGTAAACAATGATCGATTGAATGTCATTGTGTTTGTGTTTGGAGTGAAAATCACATTTGGCAATTGGTTTTCATAATTGTTGTCGTTCATTGAGTTTTGCTTTTGCTTCTCAATCAATTAAATCAGACAAATTATTTGACAAAATGCGTAAAACTAAAATATTTATCAAAATTTACACAACACGCATCTTATGTGTGCATTGCAAGTTGAACGAAAAAGCTTTCCTTTTCGAAAAAAATCGATTTGAAAAACGGAAATGGAAATTGAATTGATAATTTTTTTCAAACCAAAAAAACTAAAAATCACATTCGACCTATAAATAACCATGAATTTTGGTTTAAAACATTTTGGGATAAATCAAGTTCAGTTTTTATTTTTTGTCAGTTTTCTATAGAAAAAAACGGTGTCACCTGAATCGTTTTTTGTTTGTTAAAATCCATAAATAATGTCACATATAAACATGATTGTTACAAATTATCTTCATTTAGCCTGTTTTTCACCTGTGTAAAACATTATTTCATATTAAGCGTTAAAATATATTAATGATGATGATTATCGAAAACTAAAAACAACAAAAAACACTGGCCAATTTTGAAAAATTTGTTTTTCTTTTATTCATTCATTCATATAATGATTAGAAATTAAACGAACCAAATCTGTTTGTTCAATTTCGATTTCAAGCTTGAAAGATTTTATTAAGAAAAAACAGAAACGAAAATTTTCCTGACCATTGTGATGACACTGGATATTATTAATTTTACTCATAATTATAATGGATCCTTACCGGACAGGGAGCGTTGACTGCCACAGGATTATACAAACTTGCAAACTGGTCACTGGTCATCTGGATCAGTTAATCAATCAATCAATCAAACAAACAAAAAATGGCATTCAATTTTTCAATTAAGAATATGGCAATCTGTTTACAGATCTATTATAAATGATGATATCAACAGTATTATGTTTCATTTATCAATTGGCCTCCATCGATCAAAACCACAAAAAGACAGAAAAACACAAATAGTTTTCGCACTGTGGAGACAATTATTATTTATTTGGATAAGTTCAGTGCAAAAAATGAGAAAAATTTGCATTTTTATCATCATTATCATTATTGCTTTGGAGATGGCCAATGTTTTTCTCGATTATATTCCATTTTTTTCTGTTTCCTCGAACTATTTTGATTGTGACCGCGATCACATGCTATGATAATCAATGGTTGATATGGGAAAAAATGTTGCCGTTTTTGTTGTTGTTGTCAATTTCACCATCTTTGAATTGATTTTTTTTGTTCCCGGTGACACGCTAGGGATTCTTTATTTGATCATCGGTCATCAATTGACCATCGATGATGATGATGATGATAGTCCTGCATCTTATCACCATCATCATCGTCATAAGCTTTTGACAATCATTTCCGATTCACACAGAACTTTCCAAATGACACAATTCAAATGTGAAATCGATAAATGAATTTATTTTTTTTTCGTTTGAATCAAAAATTCATCTAATAAATGAAATCAATTCATGCATCTGGTATTGATCAAATCTGATTAAATGCTAAACAACATCAAGAAATTAGAGGATTTCCATCATCATCGTCGTCGTCGTTTTCGTTTTCAACAAGAGTTTTCGAGGGGGAAAAATGCACGAAAATGTACAAAATGTTTTTCAAACTGAAAAAATTGATTGTTACGGATGAGAAAAAATCCGTTCATATTTTCAACATTTCTGATAAGATGATATTTGTTAAAGAAAAAGGATAAGGATCTAATAATCGAATTTATTTTGCTTCATTTGCGGATCAGGATCAGCATGGATGAGCCGGTGTGGTACGACGATATGTGTTTGTGTGTGTGGATTAGTTATAATTATAATTTAAATGCCATAATTATCATCATCATCATCGACAACATTAGTTCATGCGTGATTGGCAAAAACGTTGTATGTTGTGTGTGTGCGTTATGTGGCCAATATGATTGCAATCATAAAGATCGATATTGTCGCTCATCATCATCATCATCATCATCATTTATCAGGTGATGATGATAATAATCGATCACATCAATGTTCATTATTTATCCATCCAAATAGTTTAGTTTTTTAGGAAAAGATGTTTTCAACAAAAAAACATCGGTCAGTATTAAATCATTGATTAAATGATGATCATTTTCTTAAACATTATTAAATTCAATTTGTCGACAATTATTTATTGAAGACGAAGAGAAATGAAAATATTGAATTGAATATTAGAAAAAAATGAGGAAAAACTAATTTTTCATCATATTTAATGAAGCAAATAGCAAGGATGATTGCTCATTATAACTTTCGGATAAAATGTTTTACATCTGATCATCTGATCAATCTGATTTTATTGTTGACTTTTATGGAAAATATCTTTGGATATCCCAAGTATGCATGCTTTTGTATCTAATGACATCGAGGCAATCATTAGTATTGGCCAACGCCAATTGCCTATTTTCCCAACAGAAAAATAAATAAACTAGGGCCAAAAAATTAGTGACCAAATTGATATATTGAAATATTGGACAGGCTTTTTTCTTTTATTTCACATGATTGTGCGGACAGTGGCCAACATTTCGGAAATATCCGGACATTCAACCATGGATCGATGCCTTGAAGCAAGCGAATTTTCAAGCTCATTTTCAATGCAATATTTTTCTTTCTTTGCTTTACCTCAAGCCAACTAACACTGTCATTTGAATGTTTATATAGATAATTCGTGAAAATATTTTCCAACTCAATTGGCCAGATACTTTTGTTCTTTTGGTGTCATGTGACATTGTCGTAAAGGTTCAGGTCAATTTCAATTATTAAATCCAATTCAAGAAACTTTTTTAGTTGGAAAAAATTGTTGTTGGCCAGCAGCAGCATTAGCAATCAGATGCAAAGTGATTTATATTATACAATCATTTTGCAGCAATCATTTCTCATTCATAAAATATCGGCTTAAATCGACAAAGATTAAGTCCTGTCTAAGCACACATTTAAGACTGAAAGCCAGAGTTGAAACAAATTCATCAGATCATTTTCGATTAACCTGGTATCGATTTGAAATCTTTTTTCTACTATATTGTTGTTTAACACATTTCCAAATCATCATCATTATTTTAAATATGACCGATTCATTTGGATAGAATTGGCCATCATCATCCTATTATATGACCAATCAATTTTCCCCTTAACAACATTATATTCACTTTTTGCTGGTGACCATCGCATTATTAATAATGATTATCGTCATCACCAAAAAAAAAGAAACACTGTGCATTATACGAATAGGATCCAAGAAAATTGAAAATTGAAAAAATTACATTGAAATTAACTTTTTTCAAAATTAAAAAAATGAATGAAATGGAGGAAAGAAATTTTCTTCAATAAATCACTATGTTTCTTAATGGCCAAACAATCACAGTAGATTATACTCATTATGCAAATATATTATACTTAAATTGTCTATATTCATTCATTCAATTATTACACCATGATACATTATATATAAAGTCATTTTCATCATTATCATCATCAATTCAATTCAATGATTGTGTGTAACAAAAAAGTTGTACCAGACAATTATTATTATGTGCATATATCATATGGCTGCTGGCATCAAACAGTAACCATACATTTTTTCTTTTCATCATCTGGTCAATCGCTTGTCATCATCATTATTATCGTCATCATCATTTGAATGTTATTATAAAAGAAAAATATGACAATTTAATAAAATAATATCTTCCTGACATATGTCAAAAATTGAAAAAAACATCAACCAATAAGACACGCAATAACACGTGTTTATTTTTTTTTCTTTTGAATGAGACAGAACTGAAAACAATAGAAAACATCTATTTGGCCCTGAGGTGTACAGATTATTTATTAAAAATATGATTATTTTAATTATCTTTATCGTCAAGTGAGTGATGATGATGATTCTCCACAAAATATACGTCAAACAAAAAAGCCGGTTATCGATTTTGATTTGAAAAAATTTAATTTGGTCGTCTAAATAAAATTTACATTGTTTGATTTAGGGTGAGAGTGATTCAAAAAGGCTTCCAAGTGGTGGCGGTATACACGGTAAGTGTTAGTGTTATGTTGTGAAAATGAATCTGAATTAGTGTTCAGAAAAAGTCTGGTAGTGTGTTGGTTATCATTAAGGAAATCATCATTATCATCATCAATCGTCAATCGTAATCATCATGTTTCAAATCATTTTGGATTCGATCGACATTTATTTCCAGCCATCAGACCAGGTTGTTTGAACAGCGAAATCAGTAAAGAAGAAAAAATGATCCTTTCTCCATCTATCTTTATCTTGCCTGTTCTCTCTTTCATTATGTTCATTTACTCATTCGGTGTTTTTAATTTTTGAATTTTGATTAGTTTGAAAATATGAAATTTTCTTGAAAGCAAAAAAAATTTTCCTAATATGCATGTGTTGTTACTGTGGCTTAAATAAATTTTCTTTCCCTTCCTCAGATATGCCCGTTTGTGATTGTCACCAATTTGATTTATCATTTCAATTTATAAATGATAACTAAAAAAGAATGGTTGACATTTAGGCGGCGGTTAGATAGATAGATCGATGGTTATGGTCCTAAGGGCATCTCTCCTGTATGTTTCTTTCCTCGTTGCTTGTGTGAAGTGTCCAAATCTGGATTGTGGATTTCAAAATTGCTGAATCATTTATCCGGTTATAAGCGAGAAAAAGATCGTTATCACGACGGATTGATGAAAAAAAGTGAAATTCATCTTTTACGGATGAAATTCGGAAAAAGAAATCCGATTGGAAAAATACCATTGAAAAAATAAAGGATAATGGAGATAACTGGATATCGGACAAATTTATCTTTTTTTCATGTTGTTCGAAATAATTAGCAGAAATGACCAAACACAAATAAAAACTTTCCGCCCTTTTTTGATAAACACCTACCGTCATACATATTATTTTAGGTTGCAGCTGCAGTTTTTTTGCTTGCTGTTTTCAACCAGGTTTTATTGGATTTTGTTTTTTGGTGGTTTTTGTTTGAATCATAACATTTTTCTTGTTCTCTTTATCAATTTGTTTCTCTCTCCGTTTTATTGTTCCTACCCGCTTGCATTCATATACAATGTATATGAAGTTAATTTAAATTAATTTTTTTTTGATTTTGATTTTGAAAAAGAAAAGAAAAGAGCAATGTACATTGATGATTGGTGATGAAGAAAAGTATGGCCATTGCAGCAACAGCGACGAAAATTTTTTTCTACTGTTGTTGTTTTCGGATGTTCGGAAAGACTGTTCCAAAAACAAGAAGAAATCTCTCACTCTCTCTCTCTCTATCTCTCTCTATGTTTATCAGTTTTGATTTTGGCGCCTTCTTTTTTGTTGTTCATTTGGATCACCCAAATAGTCTAGTTTTGTTCTGAAATTAACAACAAGCAATTTTTGAAAAAAAGAAAAAGTAAATGCAATCTCTTTAGAAATGGATTGGATGTTTTGGGGAGGAGGGGAGGGGGAAATGGAAAAAAGTTGGTTAAATGAAGGTAAGTGAAAGATACAACAGCAAGTATCTATCCATTTAAAAACATTCAGATATGCAAGGAAGGAAAAAAGATTCATTCATTCATTTTTGCTACTGATCAATACATGTGCAATGCATAAAAGTCAGCAACATTAGTTGTCTATTTCTTCAGTCTAGTCTTCGATAATGATGATGATGATGTGTTGTGTGTGTGTTATTCCCATATGTTAACCGGCAACATTTCAAACAACATTTATGGATGATGTTTGCCATTTAAAGATAAATTTTTCAAATAATAAACCCTCCGATTCCTATTGAATTTTGTGAATAGCGAAGAAGATTCAGAATACAAAGAATCCATGTTGGTTGTGTTTGGTGTGTGTTTGTTTTGTTTCATGAATTGATTGTTTGTTTTTGGGTGAAAAGAAAAATTAGTAGTGATTTCATAAGCAAAAGTATTCGTTTCTTTCGACAACAACAAAAAAACTAAACAGAAAGAATGGTGAAAAGAACAGATAATTGGAACCATGTAAATATGGTTGGCATAATGATTGTGATTGAAATAATATTTTATTGTTCTACATTTATACAAGCAGCTTTATATCCAGCCGCATCAAACATTATAGAATCGGGCGATACGTTTTCCTATTTATCTGGTGTTAATCCTTATGAATTACATAATGCGGATCCATCAGCAACATATCATGAATCATCTTTTGCTGTTGCACCCGGTGTACTGCCCGAATTCGATAATGGCTATGATGGATTTGATTATCGCAATGAATATTCGCCAAAATTATCGACAATTTTTAAAAAATATTTAAAACGTCCCTCAATCATCCCGCATGAAGATAACTGTCACTTACATGATGATCAATACGGCCATTATGGTCATCAATATGATGTTGATATTGGCGAACATGAAATGAGCTATGCTTTTCAAAAAGCCGGCTTAAAAATCGAAGAATATGAACGTGCTAATCAAGAATATTTGGCAAGTGATCCACGTGGTTTGAATTTTAGTGCCTATGTTTATGTTGCATCATTACATTCCAAATATAATGAATTTGTCACCAAAGTTTTGAAAAATAAGTAAGTTTTTTTCATTAAATTTTCACTATCATTTGTGACTATGATCTATAGTAGAGTGAGGTTAGGTTGATGACTATGTCTATGACTGTGATTCATAGTTGAGTGAGGTTAGGTTGATGACTATGACTGTGACTGTGATTCATAGTTGAGTGAGGTTAGGTTGATGACTATGACTATGACTGTGATTCATAGTTGAGTGAGGTTAGGTTGATGACTATGACTATGACTGTGATTCATAGTTGAGTGAGGTTAGGTTGATGACTATGACTATGACTCATAGTTCACTTAGGTTAGGTTGATGACTATGACTATGACTATGATTCATAGTTCACTTAGGTTAGGTTGATGACTATGACTATGACTATGATTCATAGTTCACTTAGGTTAGGTTGATGACTAATTATCAGTTTTTTTGCTTAAAAATTGTCCCTTCAAGTTTGACTTTGAAGAAAAAAGCAAAAAAACAAACAAATTCAAATATCCAATTGACCAAAAACCCAAAATAAATCAATGTCCAGATAATCAATTTTCGAATGATAGTTAACCTAGTTTGTTATGAATTGATTACTAAGTTTTCGTTATGGTTTGTTTTTGTTTTTTTTTCACCAGAAAAAAAATTACTAAACTTAAAAACAAAATTATAATTGCTAAACAAAATATTCTTTAGCTATTTTGACCATTCATTGTTTTTGGTGAATTTTAATTTTTCTGACCTTTTATCTGATTTGTTTCAATTTTTCTCAATGTTATGCATATATACATTGGAAAACAGGAGAAAAAAGTCACTATCTTCATTTGAAATCACAAGTGATCACAGTTGAAACAATCAACCAACAACAGTTAGAAGAAAATATGCAAAAAAGGGTTGGATCTTTTTTTGTTTTGTTTTTTGATTTTAATTTTTGTTCGCATCGATAATGATATCCATAAGTGGGCTTGTTTGTTTTTGTCTGTTTGTTTGAGGATGATCATATCGGGCAATCGGGTTGTTTGTTTGGGTCCATTTCATTGAAAATGTGACCAAGACAAAAACCGAAGGAAAAATGAAAAATTTTTCTTTATGCTTGTCGATAAATGAAGCGAAGGGAGTCAACCTAACCTATTATATGAAATTCAGTTTTTTTCGCCAGTTCATGTTTTTTGTTGTTGTTGTGTACAACATATCATGATGATCATTATTATTATTGGTGGTGATGATGATGCTCAAGTTATTCAAGTCATTATAATCAAAAAAAATTTCAAGCAAAAAACATGACTTATTACAAACATATCCAATTGATAATGGACAAAATCTTTAATCATCATTATCATCTTATAACATCATCATCATCATCTATTTCAGTCAGATAGCATGGGTTATGAAGTTAAAATCAAAAAAAGTTATTTATACAACCAACAAAATATATACAGATATTACATGTAGTAATAATTCATAGTCGATTTTCAATTTTGTTGATTTCAATTTCCTCTCGCCTAAAGAAATGATGATGATGATCGTCGGCGTTGTTGTTGGTTGGATGTTTACCATTTTGTTTTGTTTTTTCTCTTTCTTCCAATTTGATAATAATCAAAGACAAAATTAAACGAAGAAGACACACTTTGAAAATGTTCATTTTTGAATTTCTTAATTTTTTTCTTGTTTTCGATCAATTTATCGATCCAAAAAAATTGATGATCGTGATTGTTTGAGTGCGATTGATTCATGATGTTGATCGGGGTTGTTGTTTTTTTCATGAAATTGTCCACCACCACCTGATCAAATTGTTTAATGTTAATTTTTTTGCTTGCTTGCTTCGAGGCAAGAAGTAAAGATGTTTTTTTTGGTCCGGATATAAATTGAGTAGTAATATGATAATCTCGGTAGCTAAAAGAAAAAACATGTTTATTTCAACTGAAACGAAATCAAAAAAAAACAAAATCATTGAATTGGACTCTTCGATAAAAGCATCCGCATCTCCCTTTTTGATTTAGCTTTCCCTTTTTTTGCTATTTAAATAAACCGATAAGTGATTTCCGAATTAGAAAAAATGATTAGAAATGTGAAGAAAACTTGAAAAACATGAACCATTTTTGTTTTTGTTTGTGAGGACTGAAACATTTCGGAAAATACAAAAATATCATGGATTGCAATGAGTAAATGTAACATGTTTTGAATACACTTTAAATATAGTTATCATCGATTATAAGATGCGGTGTGTTCGCCATCCTCTATCGATGACAAATGACAAATATGGTTATGGCCTCAATTTCTTTTCTGACTTGATCAATTGATGATTGATAATATTAGTAGATCAGATAGGAAAATGACCTTGTTTTCAGATGAATAATGAACAAAATTAATTATTTTATCAAAGGAAATGTTTATCACGTAAGATGATAGCCACTAAATTGCCCAAAGTTAAAATACCACCGAATCCATGGAAAAAGCAAAAATATTGTGAAATGCAATCACCAGTTTCGCTGACAACCTATTGTCATCCGGATGAACCATACAGACGCATCGATGGCAAATGTAATAATCTGATGAATACTAATCTTGGTTCATCGTTTCATTGTTATCGACGATTATTACCGCCGGATTATGCTGACGGTATTCATCGAATTCGCTTGGGTGTCGACAATCGTCCATTACCGTCACCTCGTTTGATTACGCAGTTATTGATGCCCGATTTAGATCTGAACGATCCATCACTATCGGCATTACATTTATCATGGGGACAAGTTGTGGCTCACGATACTTATCGTACTATACAGAATTTAGGATTGGCAATCGATTGTTGTCGATTAGTAAATCCGGCTACAAAGGCACAGGCTGCCAGTTCATATAAACCAAGTCATGTATTTTTGGATCCAGCTGGCAATAAAGTGCCGATACCACATCCGGAATGTTTACCAATCACTAATTTCATTCCCAACAAAGCGACTGAAATGTTTAATCAAATTTGTTTGAATACCGTTCGATCGATTGCTTGTAATACTTGTAGTCTGGGACCTAGAAATCAAATGAATGCTGCCACTCAATTATTAGATCTTTCTCATGTTTATGGCGGTAATCTCATCAACAATTCGGAATCATTACGAACCTATATTGGCGGACAATTGTTGACAGATTTTGCCAAAAATGGTGAAATCAGAATGGTGCCAATGAGCGGTAAACATGACACAGATACATTGGATCTGACACCATGTAATCCACCATTGAATAAACCCAACATTGGTTGCTTCCGTACTGGTGATGGTATGCGAGGCAATCAAAATCCATTTATTGCATCGTTGCAGACTTTGATCATTAAACGCCATAATCATCATGCTGCTGGACTTCATTTGGTCAATAGCCATTGGTATGATGAACAGCTATTCCAAGAGGCCAGGTATATAATTAATAAGCCATATAATCAGACAGACATTTTTCAACATAATTTCATTCATTTTCTCCCATAGACGTTTGACGATTGCCGAAATAGTTAAAATCCATTTTGATGAATACATTCCGCTAGTGTTGGGCAAACGATTAATGAAATATTTTCATTTGAATGTTCGAAGCCATGGTTATACTAAATACAATCCACATATTGATCCATCTAGTATTCAGGAATCCGGTACTAGTGCTATGCGTTTTGGACATAGTCAAACACGATCACTTTATAAAGTAATCTACGATAATCATGTTCACAAAACAACCATCATGCTCAAGGATCGTTTTTTCAACATGGTTGAAGTTTGGAAAGGACAAGTAGGTTATTTGATTACAAACTACAAATTAATGTTAATGTTTTTATTGTTGAATGCTAGATTACACCGATTGTTCGTGGCTTATTAGCCGAATCGGCCAAGAACATTGATCCTTATGGTGTTATTGATATAAAGGATTTTCTATTTTTCAATCCAAGACGACCATCTATCGTCGATTTGTTTTCGATTAATGTGAATCGTGGTCGTGATCATGGAATACCAGCCTATGTTTATCTATTGCAATATTGTACTGGTTATGAAGTTCATTCGTGGAAAGATTTGGAAAAGTTTATGCCTGCCAAAAAAGTAAAATCATTAAGAAAGGTTTATAGACATTATCGTGATATTGATCCATTTGTTGGCGGATTGATGGAGTATCATCTGAAAGGATCACGTGTCGGTCCGACATTTGGTTGTTTAATAGGCATTCAATTTTATCATTGGAAATATGGTGATCGTTTCTATTTTGAACATGGTGGTGAAGTGGGATCGTTCACACCTGGTAAGTAAAAGTCATCAATATTGCACATTGATTATCATCTAATGGTCAATTTATTACAGCTCAATTACAGGAAATTCGTAAAAAAGCTACATTGGCCAACTTGATTTGTAAAACAACTCATATGGATACTATTCAAGTAAGCCCATTCGAAGAAATATCCACACATAATCCGAAAATACCGTGTGCATCACAACCCGATTTTAATTACGAATTATGGCGTGATGGTTATCTGCATAAATGAAAACATCCATGACCAATCTATTTACCAATGATTAGCACACATCAATCGAATCGAAACCCAATCGGATAAATTTATCCATCCATATTGACCTCTCTCTCTCTCTCTCTCTTATTTTTGAATGCACTGATACTCTTAATCTTTGTACAGCCATATTAAACTACATAACATAAAATAATAATCATAATGATGCACAGAGACTTGTAAACAATTTCTGTTTCTGTTTTTTTAGTCTAAAAATAATGTCAGGCACATTGACCATTAACAGGAATCGATCATTCCATCATATATCACACATATACTTAGCCACCGTTTTTTTCATGTTAATAAACAGAAAAGTCGATTTTTTCTGTTTGTTATCTTTATTTTGAGATGTTCAAGTTTGTTATTTTTTCAATGATTAACCAATATACACACACATACACAAACACAACCCATTTGATTTTTTGCCAATTTTTTAAAAGTTTTTATTTTGCTTTGAAAATTAAGTGAATTATGAAATAATGACAAAATGAAAAATGTTGTTAGGCTTGTTGTTTAATGTTTTGTGCAAGGAATGCGGTCAATTGTTGTCTAAACAATTGTGAATCGATTGTTTTACAGGATGCGATTGCATTTTTCACATGATATTCCACATAGACTCGTTTGTGTAATTGTATCATCATTTCCCGATAGAATTGGCTATCACGTTTCATATCATATGATGTTATCAATACAAATTTAATGCTGGTAGCAAATTCATAGAATACCAGATTATAATCCGATGTTTGATAGAAGAAAAAATTATTATCCATCTGTAATGAAGGGGATATACGCTGTACGAATGATTTCAACGAATATAGGAATCCATACAGAATTTCTGTCGATTTATCCGATGGTGTTAACGAAAACAAACAATTACCGGAGCCATCAAATATGTGAAAATTGTAGATAGCCATCTTGATGATAGGAATCGAATATCGAAGCTTCGTCCAATATCAAAACAATCAAAACAAATACTCTATATCAACCCCTCAATTCGATCGAACGTAGAAATAGCCTATTGAAAAATATGCAATTTGAATTGAAGAAAAAAAACTTTAATTTTTGATTTTTACAATCGATATTATGGAATCAAATCAATTTTAATAGTTAAGTGTGAATAGTGAATGAATGGATAAATTGTACACGATGCACTGTCTCTATAGCTTGGCTCATCAGTAACTGGTATCACAAACATTTATTATGATAAATGAAAGTAAGAGGGTGTTAAAGTGTGTGTGTGTAATATGATGTGAATAAGATTGAATAAAGGATGCTTATATTAGATACGGTCAAGAGTTTGCATTAGAGCAATTTCATCCAAAGCATTTTGGATTAGTTCGAGTAATGTTTCGCCACGTCTGATGACAGCCTCTAGTTCAACTATGCATCGTGCATTATCGTTTTCCAGTTGCCTAATAGATCCGGAATGTATGTCAGATGAGCCGGATTCTGTTTCGAACGTATTGGGTAATGATTCAATTAACGTATCAATATCCTTGGCTGTTCGGGCAATCAGACGGGCAAATAGTTGGCTATTTTCATGTTCATTCGATGATGTTAGGCTGTTTGTTTTGGTGGATAATTTGTCCAGAATTTCTTTGCCAGGTGGATGATGTGGAGATGAACCGATTATGGTGGATGTTGATCCATTCAGGCATGACTTAGATGGTGTGCTTGATGTGGCCGATACTTTGTGATCCTTGGTGGAACTAGCATCGAGCAAGGATGAATTGATATTGTCATCACTATTGGCTGGATTGTTGGTCGCATTACAGGATTGTGATGATTGTTGATTTTGTTTGTTGATGCTATTCAATTCAGCAAATGGTGATTCTTTCGCATACATCTGTAATACGCCAATACTGTTGCAAAAATTTTCCGCTTGAAGATTCACAGCATCTTGTAGCTGAGTCAAGCGATCGGCAGCCATTCTTTGCCAATTTTGCATTTATTTCTGATCGATCGCCGAGTGTATGTTGTTAACAATTCAAAGAAACAATCAACAAGACAAAATTACCAAAAGATAGCCAAATTTCAGGATAGAAGAATATAGCAATATAGCAATATGGCCAAAAACAAAATCAATATCAACAAAACAGACAACACAACAGTCTCACTGCAGTGTGTGTGTTGGCAAACCATCGTGATGAGCTATTCATATAGAACGAATGACATTCGAAATCAATTTGGATGATATAATTTGAATCAATAATCATTAAGGGCACTGTACAACATTCATCAATTATACAAAATTCTACATTATTATCAATTACAACAACAAAATGCTCATTGACCGAGCTTTTATAATAATTGTTAAGCAGTTTGATTGGCCGCATCATTATTATTCGCATCCTTATTGTGACCGATTTTTCTGTTACGTTTGATACCAGTCGAACGAAATTCGGCTCGTTGTTTGAGGTAGATTTCTTTGCATTCATTTACGAATTGTTTATCGTTAAACCAATGATTCAAACATTGTTGATAACGATTATTTTCCTCACGACATTTGAACACCATTGCCATAGCGTTGTCCAAACAACATTGATCGAATGCTGAAGAACATGTTAGCAAAGTAAAAAGTTAGACAAATCACAATCAAACAACCATTGAAAAACAGACCTTTCTTTTCTTCCGAACATTTGTAAATTTTCGAACGTTCACGCACCAATTTCGGTATCATTACTTCGATTTCAACTTTTCTAAGCGTTCGATCGGATGGATCACCTACAATATCGAATCAAAAGAAAAAAATCGAAAAACAACATCCACTCAAAACATTCCAAACTCACCTAAACCCATCGGACCATGTGTTAATTTAGCTGAAACAACATTTTTGGTAGCCGATCCATTATCACTGTGAGATTGATCACCATCATCATGGATATTTCCATTCATCTTATCAGCATTCATGTTCTGCATATGGTATTTGTTTGAAAACATTCAATTATGCAACTAAATTGTAATTGAATGTAGTGTTATTGTTGTATTGTTGTTTGAGCCAGAAAAATAAATTCGAAAACATGTGATATTCATGAATATGATTTTGTAAATTTCATAACCAGATGGCGTACAATGCTACATGTTTAAATACATGAATTCCAAGCAATTGATCATGTCCGGTTCTATAGAAAAATATTTAAAATATGATTGATTGATTCAATGAAAAAATCCCGATAACAACAGTTGAAAGATGTTGGCTGTTTCGAATGATGTTTGATTCCCGCTTTATTTTTTTCTGGTGGAAAAATTCTGCATGTAGGAATTGAAGTTTAGTTTCTGTTGTTGTTAATTAAATTAAAATATCCGAAAAGTGTTTGGACAATAAAGATCAGATATAGTAATTTCGGATGGCTATGTTTGGCCAAACATCAAGTTCATAATCTCTCTGGAGAGAGAGAAAAAAAAATTTTGTCCACTTTAGTTCGAAAAAAAAGTTGAGAAGCCTCAAGGATTTTGGAATAACGCAAGCGCGTGTAGATCATAATGAAGATGGTCTATGGATCATCATCATCATTATTCATCCGAACAATCGTCAACAAGCCAACCAACCAACAATGTTTGATATATCCATTTGATAATGAATATAGTGAATTGGGTGGAGTTTCAAACAAAACAAGAAAATTATTTTTTCGGTTCAGCGTCAACCATTTTCATTGATATTTTCATTTTTTAATTTCCTAAGAATCCAGATAGCCAAGTGATTTTTTTCGTTGTTCACTTTATCCACCAACTGCTATTAGTTTTTTTTGGTTGAAAATATATCTCGAGCTTGAGATGTGTCACATGAAAAAAGCCTGTGTGTGTGTGTGACTGGCTGTCTAGTCAAATTAGAATCACTTCGGTTCACTTTTGGGTTCAGTTCAGCATTTCTCTCTGTTTGGCCGGATCAAATTATACTTGACAGAAGAATTTGTGAACCAAAAAACGATTCATTGATTTGTGCGATGCGATGATGTTCACCAGCCATCCAACAACATTAATATCGACCGACAATTATAATTATCCATGAAAATAAAACAACAACAATGTTCTTTGACCAACGTCAGCATTTTCAAAAAACGACGACAATCAAGATAGCATTGTTGTGTTTGGGCATCATCATTACTAAGACAAATCGGCCAAGCCAAATAAGAATAGGAAAAAGAAGAAGGAGAAACAAAACCTCGTTTTAAATCTTTGAATCATCAATTACTCGGGCCAGCGAAAACAGTGGAAAAAGAATCTCAAGAATCCTTTTGTAGGTGGTACGAAATCGAAATCAAGTTGCGATTGTTTTTTGTTTGGTTTCTGGATAGAAAGGGAAAATAACATTAAATGGTCAACACAACCGAATGAAAACTGACCAGCAGAAATAATTTTTGATCATTCATGTGTAGGGGTGGATGATATGCTGGCATGATTTTTCTATTGCAAACAATATCAATGTCATCAATATATAAACAGCCAGGCAAAGCGAATGGCAAGGAATATAGTTTTTCCATTAGATTTATTCATGCAAGGCTCTCACTCTGTGTGCATTTACAATTTCAATCAACTGACTAGCTGAATGACTGTGCTGCTCTGCTTTACTAATCGATTAATTTAATTTAATTTAATTTTCAAGATTCATTCACTTGTTTAGAAGCTAAACTTTTTTGGTTGCAATTTAATCAAGGAGAAAAATTATAACCATCAAACACACACAATCAATGAATTTGTAATGGTATTGTCGGGCTAACCAGAGAGAGAAAATGGTAAAGAAAAACCACTGCCTGGAAATTTGTTAAATTTTTTTTTGACAATTTTTTTCAAATTGGCTACCATAAGCATCGATTTGATGATGATTGTTGATATGCAAATCCTTTGGGCTAAATTATTGTCGATTGAATTCTTTGGTTAGCAAAAAAAGATGTTTTTTCAATTTGATTGATTTGATCATTGATTCAATGTGTGTGCAGTTTCCATGATGACGATGAAAACAATGTTCTATTCAATGTAGCCAAATATGAACTTGGAAATTTAGTTTGTTTTTTTCACAAATTCTTTCCACAGAAGATTGCAATTTGCATAATTCAGTTTCTTTACTTGAAATTTTGTTTTGTTTTTTTGGATTTCGGATTTCGAATACAAAATAGGAATCGAAAGAAAAAAAGAGTTGCTGTATGATGAAAAGCCTGAGGATGTTCATCAGATCATAAAAAGGAAAAGAAAGGGAATAAGCAAGCTTAACTCGTTAGTTAACAAAAGGGTAAAAAGCGAAATAAGAAAGGGGAAATTTTGGATAGAAAAGAGAATTGACAATTCTTTTAATTCAAACATTCATTACGGATGATTACACTACAGTGATGATGCTGATGTTGAAAACTTTGGTCTATATTCATCATTATAGGGAGAGAGAAAGGATTTGAATATTAAATTAGACAAACATGATATAGATGATATAGATGTGATTTTTGGTTGATGATGATCATCACTGGCTTGATCATTATCATCATCATCATTAGATGATGTGATTTAGTGTGCGGCAGCATTGATTTGTTGAGTAATATTTCATCATAATTTGTTTTTGGTTTGGAATTATTGTTATTGAGATGAGAAAGCACCATTATTGTGAAATGATAATGACATGATTTAATCATCATATTCATCGATCATCATTAACATTATCATTATTGTTGAATAACTTAGATAAATAATTCATTTCAATTTCAAAACAAAAAAATTTTATTCATTTTTCAATTGAATTATTGTTTGTATTGAGAATTTTTATCAATTTTTTCAAAATATTTAAACATTGTATCAGATTTGTTTGTTTGACAAAAATGAAAAATGATAAATACAATGCCCATGTGGATGTGGATGTGTGTGTGTTAGTGACTAAAAAAGAAAAAGACATAATTCAATGTCCGTTCATATGTCTAACATTGAAAAGGAAAAATTGTTATAAATGTTCATTATTTTTATATAAATCAACAATGAACAATCAAGTCAAGAAATTCTACAAAAAAGAAATATTTTATATTTTGGGGATTTTGGTGATGGTGGATAAATGCAATCAACTATGTAATACGCCCAACCGAACAAAGAACAAAAATGAGTGATGAACTATGTCATCAGATTGGACAGGAAACAACATCACATATGTATTCTTTCTCTTTTCTCTTTTTCTTCTTTTTTTGCTTGGTTTGCTATCAGTTTTTTTCTATTTCTTTTTCTCCGTCTCAAACAAACCGTTCGTTTGGTCAGGGAAAAAAATTAATCTCTGAGAATAAAGTCGAAAAAAAATGAAGGAGGAAGATGAAAACACAAACAACAAATACCAGATGATGCTGATGATGAAATTCTTTATTTTCGAAAAGGAAAGAAATGCTGAACACCAGATGTTGATGATTGTGGCTGCTATATGGTCTGTAGTATAAAATAACTTGTAAAATGTTCTATCTGAATTAATCTTCTAATAGATGTAATCATCATTTCCCAACTAAAATATTTGCGTCGGTAGATTAGATGTATGATGCTTTGTAGTAGAATCCAATGGATTTAGATACGACGTTTCACCGTGATGATGATGATGGTGATGATGGTGATGATGTAAATGTCCGGCTGCGGCAGCCGCAGCAGCCGCTGCAGCAGCTGCTGCTGCTGAACTATTTTGACCATTACATCCACTTGTTACAACCGAAGGCGTTGGTGGGGGTGGTGGTCCAGCACCGGCTAAAGGAAGAAAACCTGCTGCTGCCGCTGTACCAAGACAAGGCGATGTGATCGATGGTTGATGATGGTGATGAGAATTGGCAGCCGCCATGGATGCCATGATCAGTTTGGAACTTAGAGCGCTTGCATCTTCAGACATTTGATGAGCAGATACATTGATTGATAAAGGAGAATCGCCACCTCCGTTAGTATGATGTGGATGTACCATATTTGGTGATTGAATCATCGATTGGTGTTGATTTGGATGATGATGATGAGGGTGATGAAGATGATGGGAATGAGGATGATGACCATGCGAATGTGAATGATGGGAATGATTACCGGTTCCAGTGAGAAGTGCGGCAGCAGCGGCTGCAGCAGCTGTCGGAGACGAATGATCATGATGATGATGCGATGCTGACATTGATCCATGGTGATTGGACATCCATTTGGCCATTGTTGGAGACAACATGCCAGGCGACATGGCTTGATGATTAAGTTGGTTAAGTTGGTGATGATTGTGATGGTGATTATGATGAAGATGAGGATTTTTGAGCATAGAACCATTGTCGCCGTTGTTAAGCATCATATTCGAAGTCGATGTCGGTGTATTCGACGACATTAGATGATTATTATTGGCTGAAGGCATCATCAATGTCAGCACAGATTTTGCTATTCAACAAAATTACCAACAAAATTTGAAACAACAGGCCAGATAAAGAAAAGCACTACGTGTTTATTTTGTTTGATTAATTATCAACACACAGCACTGGTTACTTAAATCCATAATCTATGTCTGAGTCTAGAAAATTCATTTTATTCTTAATATAGAGTTGACTGCCTGAATTGTTTGTTGCATAAATAGAACAATGCAATCATTAGAATTGCTTCATTGGGGAGCTTATCACCATCAGTCATTTAGAATATACTATCATAATGATGATGATGTGGTTTGCTGGTGTATCATCATTCTGCATATTTTATGATCACACCGAACTATTTTTTGTTACTTATCATTGCCAATATTTTGCTTGGTATCTGGCTCGTGCCAAGGCCAATCTATCTATCATTAATTACATCCTCAAAAAATGAATCACGAACACTAAAGCCAGACAAATCTTGCCATAACATTGAGATTTGTTTTCTGTTCAATTAATTAACTAATTGCTTGATGCTGAATAACAACAAAACGTTAGTCCAAATACTACTACTACTCTCAATATGCATATGATAAATATAAACTAAAATGAAACGCATAACTTTCATCAAAGGTGAACTATCGACTACACACACTACATTTATTTAAAAAAACAAGAAAATATTGAACCATGATAAATGGGCGCCATTAACAATTGAGCACGTTCCCTACAATTATTGTTTACTTACAATCATTACGTTGACCATCACTGTCACCACCACCACCACCTCCAACACTATTATCGCCGGTCATTGTTAATGAAATTGAGCCATTCGATGAAAGAGAAGAATCGGATGTTGATGATGAAGAATCATTACTTTGTTGATCGATTGGCGATTGTGACGATGTGTGTACAACAATATTGTTGTTATTGTTTTCCCCATTAGTACCATTACTGTCGGCAATAATTGATCGATCACCATTGGTCATTGTTACCGAAGACATTGCTTCATTATCATTTGTCATTGAAGACGATGATGATGATGCGGATGATGAAGATGCCGATGTAGTTGTGCCTACAATATCTTCACCGCCACATTTCTGTTGTTGTTGCAAATGTTTAGCTTTTGCTACGGCAACTTCAATTCTTCGTCGAAATTCATTGGAAAAAGGAGACATCTGGTCAACCATTGACGATGTAATGCTTACATCATCGGTTCCCATCATACTTGAATCATTTTGTTGTTGTCGCTGTTGTTGTTGTTGATTAACATTCAATTCTGGACTTGAAGATGAAACGGCTACTGCTGTCATAGGTGACACAGGTGATACTGGATTTTGAGTGGTTGTTGATATGGAATCAGCAGCCACGATAGAATTGTTATTATTACCATTACTGTTGTTATTTCCTTTTGCTTGCGATCCATTACTACTATTGTTGTTGGTCATCGTACTTGATGCTACTGTATGTATTGACCAATCCAAATGCAAATCAAACAAACAAACGAAAAAACAAATTGATTATCATTGATTCGAACCTACGAATTTGGTTTTTTTACTTTCTGAAATGTTAATCAACTTACCATTATTATTGTTATTATTATTATTGTTGTTGTTGTTGGATCCATTATTTGATGAACATTTTTGCACACCACGCTCTTGTTTACGAAATTTTGCACGACGATTTTGGAACCATACCTAGAGATTTAGATGAGATACAAATATCATGTATGGATGATTATGTGATCGAATCAAATTTGTTATTTGACTATTAAACAAATAAACAAATTGAATTGTTAAATCAATTTGTTATTCTGTGCAAATAACAAACACAAGTCGGAAACCCGATAAATCCAGATGAAAATGACAATGTGGAAACTTGCCATCTTCTCGAATCAATAAAAGGCGTCAAAATTATCGCCTAAAAAATTTCATTTTCAATGATGACTATTGGCCGCAAGCTATGTTCGTTAGAATTCTCTATTTCACACTTGCTTTCAACCCCAATGAAAACAGTGTGTTAACCTACCAAAACGAGCTATTGAAACACGTATAGATAGACGTGACCCAATCTTTCCAGCAAAATCGACCACCATCAGGGTGATGATGGCTATGTTTGCTGTTTTTCTATTTGATTTCATTTTTCCATCTAATTTGATAACAAGATTAAACTTTTTTTCATTCTACGTTACGTGCCTGATTATGGTTTTGCTAGGCAGAATAGTTTTATTGACGACGATGAAGATACAAAACGTCATGAAAATATACAATTTTGTTTTGTTTACATTTTCAATTTATCACATCTGATGCTTCACATCTTCATATTTTGTTTGTTGGCACCCCACGATTCTTGTCGATTTGTCTTTTTTTCGAAAAAATGGCTCGTGGCTCCTTGTGTTGAAAACTTATTTCTCAATTTTTTTTTCCAATTCAAACAGACAAAAAAACCCGACGACAAAACGACAAGTGAGTCCAGGTGTCAAGGTTTTTTTGTTGTATTAAGTGCAAACAAACTATTTCAACACAACCCGGTCTTGTTAGTTGAGAACGGAAAAGAAAAGAAACAAAAAACTTCTAAATCGGTGACATTTACATTTCAATCAATCATTCATTTATCGTGAAATGAACATTCGTTGTTTTTTGCTTGTTATTGCGAATAAACTCCGGAATACAATAGGCCATTCAAATATATATAGGGTGAATGAAAATAAACATAAATGGGTGACACTTGCGACAAACTTGCTTTGCTTTTCAAAAAAATTCTATGATTGTTTCGAGTGTGACATAAACAAATAATACACAATACCAGATGATGATGACGATGATGACGATGATGATGATGATGATGATAATGAATCCAATTGACAATTGTCATTGTCGTACACTGATTTTGGATGGACAAACTTTTAAGAAAATTAAACTCGATAAATGAATGAATCATTCAATATAAGAGTGAATGACAATGTCCAATTTCTCGATCATCATCATTGGCACCAATCATAATGGCTAAATCCATTTAGCATTGTTGTTGTTGTTTTCGGCAAACAAAAATCTAACAAGTTTAGAAAATTTTCATTTGTTATTTTTGTTTGTAGGATGTTTATAGTTGTGGCCTTTTTCTTTTGTTGTTGTTGTTGATCGGTAGTTGTTGTATGGTTGTAAATTATTCAAATCCATTAGTTTGATTAAAAGTCAACTGGCAATTGTTTGTTTGTTTGTTTGTGTGATGAAAATTGCATCCAAACAAACAAACATCAAACATCAACAAGCAAAGCCAGAAAACGCATAAGTGGCTATAATATTGCGATTAACGGACAATCAGGATATTCAATTTTCTTGCATTCCCTTTTGCTTTCCCCTTCTGGAATGGAGACAAATGGCCATGCCAAATAGCATCTACCATTATCACCACCATCATCATCATCATGATCGAATCGTGATGCATTTTCTCATTGTTCTTTTTTCTGTTTGCTGTGTCTGGCAAAACAATTTTGTTTTTTTCTGGTCCCTTTGTATAATTGTTCTTTTTTGCCAAGTTTAGTTTGATTCATCATCAAGTGGAGACGAAAAAAATGATGATAATTTGACTTTGCCACGTGTCATAATACTAGCGAAATGAACATATAGTGTTTTGTAGCAAACAAAATTCGTCGTCAAAATAATCAAGAAGACATCATCATCATCTTGACCATGGTTTTGTATCGTCCTAGAAAACTATCATATCATTCGGTAGCTACTACTACTGCTGCTAAAGTTGAAGGGAATTTGTTTCCCGAAAAAAACCAACGTAAATAGTTGTTAAAGATACAACAAAATGATTGTGTTGTGTATTGACAATTACTACAACGCCGACAATTATCGCCGCGTGATCGGCGGTCCCATTCATATATTTCATTCTCTTTTTCTTACTCATAATAAATTCAATGATGTTTTGTTTGTTTGTGTTTATGTGCGCGCGTGCTAAGGTACAGCAATTCGTGATGGAAGGCACAGTTGACACGTGTTGTTATCAATTGATGGCTAAATGTCAAGAGTATACTTGTGACACGTGTTTTGATTCCTGTATACAACATGCCTTGGCATCACAGAATGTTGGACATGTTTTTTTGTTTCAATTACATTCGAATGTCTCTGGAGAAATTTTCAATTTTCAAAATAGCACCTGCCCTATTCTCAGTTGGTTTGTTCAGTTCACATGGAAAAGAAAATTCAACAACAAAGCAAAAGCAGGCTGAGAAATCGATGGGAACCGTTTTTCTCATTTTTCACATTTTGCTCTCTTTCTCTCTTTCACCCAAAATAATCGATTTTGACACTTACCTGAACACGAGCTTCAGTCAGATCGGTTCTTAATGCAATTTCTTCACGTGTGTAGATATCTGGATAATGAGTTTCTTGGAATGCCTTTTCCAATTCTTTCAGCTGCGATGAACTAAATGTTGTTCGAATTCTTCTTTGTTTACGTTTTTCAGTTATATTCGTCACATCATTGACCATTACTTTATAAGGAAAATCTATTTTTTACAACCAAAAAGAAGTTATCGAGTTAAGTTTGGATCAAAAAGAGATAGAGAACAAAATGATGGAAATTACTTTGCAATCCGAGTCCGGTTTGAAACATCGGTGTTTGAATATGATCGTTATGATGTGTTCGATGACCACCACCACTAGCAACACCGGTGGCAATATGATGATGATGATGATTAGCAGCAGCTGCAGCCGCTGCCACCGACATACGACTTGATATTGACATTGATGTTGGAGCATTAGCTACTGATTGGCCAGTTATTGTATTGGTTCGCATACTGGACATACCATTCATTGGATTTGGTGGTGCCATCACCGAATTCGTGTAACGACCATAACCAACTGATGGTAATTGAGAACACGATGAACTAAGATCCGGATAACCGCCTGAACACGTTAATTGGCAATTGACCGAACCAATCGTGTCCATTGGTGATGATAATGGACAAGTGGTTGGATCAAAACTTTGATTCAAATATGAATAATGATCCATTGTTGTTTTCTCACAAGATTATATTTCACACACTCACTATGATTTGTAAATAATAAGGATATTATTTTTTTTATAAAAAAATGATCATTTCCCGCGAACCGATGTCATAAAACATTAAACACATCTAATGAGGAAAGAATGAATTTTTGGTTTTTTTGATGAAAATAAATATGTGACATTCATTAATGTCACGCTATTAGACGATGATAGTAATGAAAATCAATCAAACGGTGCAAATGATGAGATGAAATTTTTCATTGAACATTTTTCACTATCAATGGTCATTGCCATAATCACCAGATAAAATTGGCAAAACTAATTCAAACTGTTCAATGAATTGCGTGAATCAATATATTTTTTGCTAATCAAATTCAAAATTTTTTCGTTCGATTTCGGTTCGAACGAAATTTGCTGAACTGAACTGAAATAAAACTTTTATAATGGTTTTGAAACGTTTTTCCGATCTGGTTGTGGATTCTTGTTTCTCGGTTTCTTTTCTTGTTTGGTTATCAGAGTTGGTGAATATTGCAAACAACAATAGAGAATATACAGAGGCGACGACGAATCAGAATGGAAAGTAAAGAATGGAAATATCATAAATAAATGATTTCTCTTCTTTCAGCCAATCAATGACAACAAGAATAATTCCATATAGTGTCTATAATTGAAATATAACGATTCGGGTAGGCTGGGCTTTATCGTTTCTGTTCAGCACTGAATCCACTATTTTTAGCATTTTCCAACTTTATATTCTATCTAACTTTGCGAATGACTGTGTTTTGTTGCAAAAAGTTTTTTCTCTGTTTTGGAACCGAGATCATCATGATAATGTGAATGAGTGCGCGCGTCGCCAAAAACCAATGAGAATTTAATTTAATTAAAAAACGGACCAACCAACAATAACAACAACAAAACATTGGCTATTTCGAAATCAAACACAAAAACAAAACAAAAAACGATAAAATACGCCAAAAAGACAAATGAAAAACAAACAAACACAAAAATTATTTCCATTGGCGCCATTATATTGGATTTTAGGATTGCATTGATGCTTGATTTGTATGAAATGCAAGTGTGACACAAACCTAATAATAATATCAATCGAAAATGAATGAGAATTTTTCTCGCTAATTGTCCACATTGCCAAATTCTCGTGAGATAATCATGGTGGAAAAAGGATGGAAAATGGATAATGATGTTTTGAATTTGGTATAAAGAAAAAACCACAATGCTATCGATTCTGTCTGTATGAATTATTCATTTGTGTTTTGTTCTGTCCAATTCTATCACCTGTGCTTTTCTTTAAACCAATTCTGTGTTTTGAATCAAAGATTTATGTTTGAGATGGATGGATGGATGAATGAACGCAGTCATTGGACTTACTATCTCTGGTGATTATTATCTTGATTATCATCGATTATTCAACTTTCGCTACTTTCTGACATGACCGAATAGATGATATTCAACAAACAAAAACTCCAATTGACAATAAACAGAAACATTATTGTTACTGGTTCTGGTGATAAACTGAATTTGATCTAGAATTCACTTGTTTCTGAGATCAAGTGTGCCATTATTGTTATCATTATGATTATGATTCTGCCAGTCTAAGCAATAAACACAGCAGCAGAAATAATAGTAATAGAACAATGATCGATCAACCAAATGTTATATTCAAAAGCAAAAAATTCAATCAATTTTAAGCAAGTGAATCACACAATATGTACAGCCATTTAGTTTCACTTGTCCATCCAACAAATAAAATGCAACCAGGCTAAAATGAGCCATTATGTTGAAAGTGTGTGTGGATGCAAATGCTCATATTGAAAACCATATTGAAAACCATATTGGCAAACCATTGGCTCTACGTTGCATTGCAAACAAAAAACAAACCCATTTCATTGCATATTTTCGCAATACATACTTATTGCTTTTATTTTTCGGATAACTAACCGCTAAACGAACCGAAAGAATGATGAACATTTATTAAAGGAACAAAACAGTCATCATCAATGAATATATTTCGTGTTGGTAGCAAAAAAACCAGAAAAGATATAGCCATTTAATGTAAGATTAATATTGTGCTAACTACAGTGGGTGAGTGAAAAAAAAACTTACGGTAAAAACTCAGTGCCTGTTTCATTCATTCATTCAACATTTTTCACAATTCCATTCATTTAGATCCGCGATGATCGCTAGTGCAAACATTAAACAACAACCAAATCGATAATACACAATGGTTTTTTTGGTATACCGAAACAGTGAAAAAAAAGAAAAATCTACAAAAACCAGACCCGATTGTCTTTATTCATTCACTCATTCATTTTTGATCGGAAAAAAACAACGATGTGTATATCCATTGTTGAATTGAATTGATTGCCGAATATAAAAGAACTTGAACACCCGAAATATCCAAAAATGAATGAATGAAAAAAGGTCCCGAGAGTCTTTGACAACGACAACAACAACAACCCGAAAAAAAATTGGAAAACTACTAAACACTAAATCAAACTTATCCACCATTATGCTTGAATGTGTGTGTTGTTTATATACGAGCAAAGCGTTTTTTCTCTTGATCGTATGTACTAGCCAATTGTTAAATGTTTTAATACGGATGATGATTATTTGATTCACAAACATTACACTATTGGGCAGAGAGAAAGAAATTGAATGAATTTTTTTTTCTTTTTTTTGCGTTTTGTTTGATTGAGTTGTCATCTGTGGCCTATTATTATTGGCATAGAAAAACATGGATCCAACAAACTAAAACTAAAATCATCTGATCCATTCAATGTGTTCATTCATTTCATTTTGATTTTGAATTTTTTTCAAGTTTCAAAAGACCGCCAAAGAAGAACAGTGTTTGTTTCATTTTAGTTATTGATTTGCAACAAAACAAAAACAATTTTCAATTTATTTTTTGAATGACAGGTTTTCACATTTTGATATAAAGTAATAATTATTATCTGTAAATACAACAAAAGTGATTAATAAAATATATATTCAATACAATGCTCTTTTCATTTGTTTCCATTATTTCATTCAGATAATACAGGTGATTGACAATTTATCCATAGTGTCCATCATGATCAAGACCTTAGGATGATAATCTGATTAGCTGATGCCGAATAAACCCCCATCCAAAATATTGAATCAGCATCATCAAAGAAAAGAAACCAGGCACACTAAATGCCAACTTTGAAATAATCAAATAGCGAAAACTAAAAAGAAAAAAAGTAAATTTGCCGAAATCAGCAATGATGATGATGATGAAAAATATAGAGAAAGTGCATATGGTTGATGAAAACCTCAAAATATCGTTCACTGTCTATTGGTTTTGGTTTGTTTGTTTGTCGGATTTTTTTGTTGTTTCAATTCAATTTATTGAACGTACATTGTAAAATGGGTAACCATCAAGTGATGGTCAAAAGTGTGCATTGAGGTTGAATTTGATAAATTTTATTTTCTAATTTTCTAATGTGATAATCAGGCAAAAACCAAACATTTTGTTACAAAAAAAGAATAAAATTATTACGCACGCGTATCACAAGCATCGGAAACGTTTTTCATCGTGGTTTTTGTTTTAATGTTCATGGTCAATTAGATCGAAAATTTGAATCCGGTAATTCAAGCAAACGGGCCATATCAAATTATAGTCTGCCAACGTGAATAAACGAATTAGATTCCGGTTTTTGTTGGTTTTGGTTTTGATTGTTGATAAATCTGAGCCAATTTAATTCGATTCAATTGTCGTTGCTTTGCTTGCATCACAGCATCAGAACCGAACAAAAAAAAGGAAAAAGGAAAAAATCAAGCGGACAAACAGAAAAATTTAAATTCAAACCAATGTGATGACCGACGATGATGAACAACAATGATGATGATTATTGCTGCTACTGCTGGTGGGATGTTGTGGATTGAATTTGATAAATTTTCTTTGAACATCACCATATAGACATTGATTGAAATTGTCATCAATGTAATCGACAAATTGGTCATTATTGGATGTTGTTGTTGTACATAGAACATGTTGGGGCTTATTGTTCGCTATCATTATGTCATTGGTTTGTTGGTCATACAAATAATCAAATGGATCATGGTGATCATCCAATGGTACATTTGGCAAGGAATATTGCTTGAAAGGTGTTATCATCATTTCGGATTGAAGTGTATCATTATTATCGACATTATTATGGTGATTGGTTATTGAAAATCGCTTCATAATGATATGTTCATTAATATGATTATTGTGTTTAAGTTGTTGGATTCTTACGATAGTGCGAACGAGAAACCCCATCAATACGGATAATAATAAAAATATTAAGGCAAATATCCAATTACCATTAGTGACTAAGAGTTTGAACAATTTTGCTATGATTGAGGGCAAATTCCAGGAAATACTAGCATTATCGTTATTGAAACTAGAATTGGCATCATTCATTGATGACGTATCATTCAAATCACTAATATGGTTCAATATAAGAGGTATTAATGAATTGGATGATGATGATTTGGTTGATGTGGCATATGTTTGTGCAATTTTGGGCAGATGTGTATAGAATATATAAGGCTTACTGGATCCTTGTTGATTGAATGTTAAAACATTGAGTTTGATTCGATATTGATTGAGATGGGAGATATTGGCCATAAGCCATGTTATTGGATAATCGAATATACATGAATCGATACCATTCGATTGTTCAATATTGTCGGTCATATTCCAGATAAGCATATGATCGACTGGTCGATAAATTTCCAGCCGACAATAAGTATCGATACCGCCATTGAAATGATATTGGCACTTAATCTTTGGTGATGATTGTTCATCATATTCATCAATGGAATATCTTTCATCCAACATATCCACTATACATTTGTGAATGGGTTCCGGTGGACCAAACGGTATAACCGTATAGACACACGGTTCTTTTGTTTTACCGATCGAATTCTGAGCTACGCAGGACAATTGGCCATAATCATAACGATCGCGCGGCATAAACATCAAAACACTTTGGCTACCTCGAGTGGTATATTTATGATGATTGACAGACATTGCTGTGCCATTATGGTACCAATTGAAATATACCAACGATGGTCGGGCATCCACTTCACAAACAATAGTGATCGTTTCATTTATTGCAACAGCATACGTTTCTGTACGGCGACATCTAGGAGCATCTATTTGAAAGAAATTGATAAAATGAACCATTTCTCCCCAAAACTACTTACATGAAACTTGTATTGATAAATCATTACTTCGATTGCGTCCTAAGGAATTTTCTGCCAAACAATAATAATTACCATCATGGTGTTGAGGTCGAAGACAATCTATTGCCAGTTGATTATCATCCAAAACGGTGAATCCTATGAAATAAATTATCAATGTCATCAAACAATTTACCAAGAGAAGAGCGGATACACACGATCATCAGATTGTTGAATAGGGGTTGCATTATAAAACCATATAGCCGGTTTGTTTGGAAATGGATTAGCACGAATAGCACACCGAAAACGAACGGAAGAATTTTCTGTCAGCATATTTTGCGATTGAATCAATGATAGTTGTATGATTGGCATATCTATAAAATGATTAATCAATGAAAAGTATAAAGCATATTGTCATGGATCACACATCAAACTTATATACAATGTACAATGATACGTTGTTCATCTTGGATAGCTTGACCTTGATCCAATCTTATATTGATAGCCTGGCAGACAATTTCACTACCATCGTCATTTTCGTCGGGCACGAACCGCATTATACTACGGGAAAAATTCTGATCGACATCGTAATAATCTCTGCAAAATTAGCATCTCTATTAATTATCACACAAACAACAATGCATAGGATGCATAGATGATGACCTACTCGATACGAGAAAGAACACGTTGTCCATGCCGATACCAATGTAGTTGGGCAACTGGTCGTGATCCGTGTGATCGACAAAGAATTTGTGCATTTTGTCCTTTATGAAAAGCTTCTTTTGAACTTAATACGATTTCCACATTGATTGGTGGCACTGTTTGATGAGTGTGATGATCACTGTTGTCTAGAAAATATGTCTTGACAAAATTACTTACGTATAAGATCGATGTTAACCACACTTGATACCGGCTCGATCATATCGTTGTTGGTGGCTACACAACGAAACTGGCGTAAAAGATCATTGCGCATCAATGGTTGGATCAATTTTAATCGATTTCTTGCTCGCACTAATGCTTTGTACAGATAGTTAAAGGTGTTGGTTGAATTGGCTTCAAACGATGCAGCAGCATTGCGTTTGGAATGGGAATCAAAGACAAGCTCGTAAGAATCATCAATCAATGTAGAGCCTTCGTACCAAAGCACTTGTGGTAAGGGTTTCGCTATTTGATTGTTGGAGCCATCAGTCATTGTTGCTGTTGTGGTTGTCGAACTTACCTTGTTTAGTTTCACAGATTAGCTCAATGTATTGTCCTTCGAGATAAGGTCCGGCAAGGCCACCGTCGGTGATAAAAGTATCGTTATGGTCACGAATGAACACTTTGGTTGGAGGAACTAACCGGGTTGGTCAATGCAATGATCGGCGTAGATATCACAGCCAACTTACTGATCAGTTCCAGATGAATGAACCGATTTGTAGTGCGAGAATGACGATAGTCCACTCTACATCGGTAGATACCTTCGTCCTCGGCTTGAACGCGTTCGATGAGCAGAAAGGCCACTTGCTGTTGATAATCGATTCGATAGCTGGCCCGTTCCAAAAACGAATCAGTTACGCCATTACTACGGTATACAGCTTCGCTTGGCGAAGATCCATTCGACAAAGTATCCATGACATAATCCAATTTCGATGATGGTTTCAAAGCAACACCAGAGATGGCAGTCCGTTCATTGGTGGTCATCACAGTGGATGGAGAAGATGGCACCATCTGCCGTTGATTGCCGTAATGATGACGAGTGTCAATTATTAAGAATGGCGCTTTAGCATTCAGTCCTTTGAACCAGAATATCAGCATAACAACATCGGTCATCGATTTAGATTGATGATGAGGATGGTGATGGTTATGATGATTATGTTGAAAAGGTGCTGCCTTGTTGATAGCCATAAGAGGATCGGGTGAATCTTGCGCTCGTAATGAACATGCAAGTTCGATTTGTTTGTAAAGAAGCACTTGTTTTCTATCGATTTTGATTCGATTATAATCATATCGACAATCCACAAATATGAAACGATTACGTTCAAAAATATTGATCATTAGCAATAATGATATGGTCATTGTAATTATCATCGTCATTACTTTATTCTGGCCACAAACCAAGTACATCATTACATTTCCACACACCACAAATTCACTTTTCTGATTTCTCTCTCTCTTTATATGTCAATCAACATTTCAAACAATGTTGTCTATCAAATGAATCGTGGCTTCCAAACCGGGATCCTGAACTGAAAATGATGAAGAAATGAAACAAAATGTTTGCTCGTCATTTTTTGGTTTCCATCAAAAACCAGCAAGCATTGTGAAATTGGAAAATGGATGCGCGCGGTCAAAATACGCTTGAATCTTGATGGAACTGGCGTCGTCGTAATAGTGATGGTTGTTATAGCCATCAAGCAATCGACTGTAATAGTGAGATACCTTAGATGAATGCCAATCTAACAGTACATCAACCACACTGACGTCTGACAATTCAATTGATATGGATATGTGTTCATTATACATTGTTATTGTGGTTGTTTGATGATGATCACCATTTTTCAAAGCAATCTATTTTGATGAAGCCATTTTTATTCAACATATCGACCCATTTCATCACCATCGATTCATACGGAAAACGGAATGAATTGAACTTGAATTGTTTATTGGTCCCTCAGAAAGAGAAAATTGATTATGAATTTCCATATGACAATGTTAAGATTTGTTGTTAGTGATTGCAATGCCAACCAACAAATCAGCATGCAAATTTTTTCCTTGTTGGAAGAATCGGAATAATTTGCAATAAATGAATGAATGGTAAAACTAAAGAAAATCAAAGGCCAAATATTGTTTCCGTTGTTGTTGTGAACGGCAATACCCGTGAGAAAAGAATCGCACTTTCAAATCATTTAACCGACCAAACACTAGAATTGTTATGAGCAATTTTCCTTTTGCTTAGCAACATTACAAAGTCAAGCATACCTTTTGATCTAGAATTCTTAAAAAGAAATGCAATTCTTTTTCCTTTCCCAAAAAATGATGATGATCACTGGCCTCGATTCTTTTATTTAGTTCTGAAAAAATGAAAAGATGGAATCAATTGATCACTTGGGATCATTTATTTAACGATTTCATTTTGTTTCCAACAAATGTTTTTCACACACACAAAAAACTGGTTACCAATCAGTTAGTTATAACAACAACAGTAATAATAAATTGGTTTTCAGGATTATTATTTTTTTTCACATGATTCATTCATTTGTTGGTTGGTTATTTGTACAAATCAGGAAAATAAAAAAATGTGTGTCCGGTACATTCTGGAATTGATTGCACAAATTGATTTAGTTTTCTCCTTTTTTGCCAAAGTTAATCATTCAATTATAGATTGTTTTCCAGCAAAATGATGACCTTTGGATCAATTTGTTTTCTGACAAAGGTTGATTATATGGCTGACCACACATCAAAACAAAGATTATTAGATTGATGATAATTGATGTAATCACATATCATAGAAACATGCAATCATAATCATTATAATAATGCTATCACAAACACAACAACAACAACAATTTTTGTTAAATCACCAAGAAAATTGCTCAATTCTACTAACCAAAGAAAAAAAGAAAATATGTTATTTAGTGAAAAACAACAAAACATTATGGCTTTAATTAAGCATCTGTGTGTGTGTGTTTATTGTTAATGTCTACAAATCATCATCATATGAACTGCTTGTGCTGTTTTAGTTTCCGTTGGCCATTTATTTATTTTTCTTTTTTCTTTTCAATCCAAAAAGCATTGGCGGCTATTTGAACAACAACAGTCGCCGACAAAATAATAATTTTCACAATCAAATTGACCAAAAACATAAACTGATTTTGACTTTTTTGAACATTCAGACATCTATCATCATCATTGTTCTAACCCGAATTGATCATAGCAAAGCAAAAAAGTTTTTTTCCATCATGGGATGCGGAATTTGTTTGCCATGAAAATTGTTTTTGCACATTGTGGAAACCCTTTTTTTATTCATTCGATTCCTTTCTCTTTTCACATCAACCAGAACAAGACAGGAAAAAAGTTTGACAATAGGTGTTGTAGTTGTTTTCATTCAAGGCAATGATGATAATGATTATCATTACCATATTTGGTTTGTATGTTCGTTTCGGTTAAACACCCGAACCAAATGATGATTTGCATATGATGATTGTACAACGTTATTGTTGTTGTTGTTTGGGCTTTACTTTGAATTTCTTATGATTTTCCGCATCATCATCATCATCATCATGTAAGAATGTTATCTTTTTCCCAACAACAACAAACATAGCCTGAGGACAATTGATTCATCATCTCATTATCTCCATGCAGACTATGGGATAAATGTAATGATTTATTTTGAGATTTTTTTGTTACGGTTTTTGGTTTTGTTATCTTGTTCCGTTTCCGTAGAGTCCATAGTCAAAACAAAAATGACTGGATTGAATTGAATTGAATGCCAAAACAACAATGAAAAGAACATTTTGATTTGTTACAGATTTTTTTCATTACTGTTGTAAAAATGAACAACGTTGACAAAAAATTCTATTGTAATAACAACAACATTCACAAATGTCACAACAGCCAAAACAACAATTTTTACATTGCCATGAATCTAACGATTTTCGATTCCGGGTGTGTGTGTTACATTCTAAAATTTCCAAAAATTGAAATTGGTCAACATTTTATTTATTTATATTTTCAATAGGAAAAAATGAAATTATTTTCAAATTCTTGCATTCATCACACACACACTGAGAGATTATCAAACATTTGAACACTTGACACATTCTGTTGTTAATGATCATTCTGACATTTTATTGCTGATAGTGGTGATGATGAAAAAAATTCTATTAAATCTGTCGTTGTTGTTGTTGTGTGTTGCAGATCAATGAAGGAACACGATTTTTGTTTTGTTTGATACATTGAAATTCCATAAAATCTAAGAATTTGTTGTTGAAAAAAATAGAATGTTAAATATTCACTGTAAGAAAATGCGGATAAGAGAAGAATAGTATATCTTTACTTAGATATTGTTGTTGCCGCTTGATTGATGTCGGGAATGATTCGATATCAGTATCGATCATATACACCATGCATACCGACCAACATCAATAACATTTTTCACAAATACTGTTACTCTTTCTGCTTCAAATGTTTTTTTGCTTTGTTTTGGGCTGACAAGCGATTAAATTTTTTCGAAACAAAATTAATAAAACAAAATCCGATTTGTTTCAAAATTTAGTTTTTGTTTTGTAAAATTCTTTCTGTGGCAATCCTTTTTGGTTTTGTTTTCGGGGCTTGATCGGAAAAAAGTTTTTGAAATTCAATTCATTTTTCACCTTAGATATTTTCACTTTTTGATGTTTGCTTCATCCATCCATAAGATCAATTTATTGTTTTTTTATTGAAAAAATATCTTGGCAATTTGTTCATTGATATTTTGTACGTTCTGGTTACTCTACCACTACCCATGACATTTTTTCGTTTTCGTTTTTTTGATACTTTGCTTTTTGGCCATTGAATTATTATGAATGAAATGAAATTATAATCACTTTTGGGATATTTTTTCCAACAACCCAATCAACTGATAGAAAGAGTGGGAAAATATGATATTTATTAGCTCGAATAACAACATTTACTATAGTAACGACAACGGAGTAAGCAAAAAAAAGGAAAAAATCACTACTACTATGGTAGGAAAAAGTTAAACAGTATAAAATGAATTTGATGAAAAATGATCCGAAATAGCAATGATGATGGAATTCTTCTTTTTATTTTGGTTCATTCACCATTCTATTATATAACTGTTTTTGGTTTTCGCAATCTTATGTTGCGAAAAATGGTGTGTGTTATAGTGATATGTTAGAATGATAATGACTTCTTTATTTCTTTTTCTTCACTAACTATAACCATTTGTTCAGTGTTTCTGTTTCCATTTCAGCTTGAATAGGTCTTATTTTTTCTCTCGCTTTGTTGTTGCTTGCTGCTGCTTTTTAGATTTGGACAGAGCAAAACAAATATCAAGAAGCATGTGAAAAGAAAATTGACGATAAAACGCTTAGATCAAATTTTTATAGTAAGTTTATATAAAGGTTTCACTTTTTTAAACAAAACAAAAATTGATTGATTTGATGAATCAATTTCCATTATAATTATCACAAATTAATTAAAAACCAAAACCGCTATCCGCATAGATTTTCTTTGTTCCATTCGGTCAGGTTGATGATGATGAATTAATTGAAAAAATGATTAAAAACAAAACAAAAGAATCAAATATTATCTTTATTATGAATGAATTTCATCTTGGTTATCTCGGGGTTTTATTTTTTCAGAACAAAAAAAAGAAGCAAAAACTTTGGTTTGGAAAATAATCATTTTGCGTGTTTGTCGGGTGTGAAGAAGAAAAATATGCTTGGTTAATTATCAATTGATGACATTATTATTATGATTATTATTATTATTATTATTATTAATAGTGTTAGATTTGCTTTCCATTAAATATTTTCCATAACATTGTTCTCGGTCGATTAATCGTTTCTGTATTGAACCAATACGTAAGCTCAATGGATTAAGCAAACATAATACAGTCAATATGGCACAAACTGAATTGACCTATGATTGTTGTAAAATAAATAAACTAATTGATTAATTATTGAAAATATTTACCTGAAATGCTCCCAGATGAGATTTGGATTCAAAATAGAATAATGGAAATTGTAATAGTGAAAAGAATGCACCAATAGTGCACATAATACCATTCAATCGATTGAAATGATTAGCGGGGTATCGAACTCTCAGATAGGCTGATGCTACAGCAATGAATAATGCACGTAATATGGTTATGAATGCTATCGATAGATAAACGGCTATTGAGGTGTCGAAAAATCTACAAATCACCGCTCCAAGCAAAGTCAGTGTGGTGAATAGAACGGGACCGAAACCGGATTGCGCCTGCATCAAACGACGACCATTCGCATCTTGAATGTGTTGAGCTCGTCGAACGATTCGATCGATTACATCGCCAGCGATTGGTGCTATAATCAATGCACTCACCTGAACCAGACCAAATGTCTGCGTGAATTGGCTTTTTTCTCGATTATCATCAGTAACACGATCCAACCATAAGGCCATGGATCCAGAATAAAGAACCATATAGGTATTAATCCAGGAAAACCATAGTTGATGCATCAAAAAAGAAATAGATACCAACGATACACGAAGTGGCAGTTCATTTTCAGTGTCGGCAGTTTTGACTGGTTTGAATATTCGTTTAAGTAGGTTCGGTTTACGAATAGCTTCTTTTTCTCGTTGAAATTGACTAAAATTGACAATAATCGGTGTTTTAGTTGTGCTGTTAGCATTGTTATCGGGTTGTTGCAGCAATAATTTATTCGATTCTTGTTCATTCATTTGATCGGTAATGGTTTTGAGCATTTTATTATTGATAAAATGTGGTTTGCCTTTATTCATTTCCATATCGAGTGCTTCGATTTTGGCACAATATTCATCATATCGTTTGAGCAATGTTTTCTCCCTTGTACGAACCGATAATCGTGGCAAACAGAATGTATTCAACGGTAATAAGGTGATACTTGTTAGAAACAATGTGAATGTTGCCCAAAAATAACTCAACGACCAATTATCATACCCATATTTGATCAACACAAATATGACCGGTGATGCACTGAATGCACCGCTAAATAATGTTATTATTGTTGAACGTTTCAATGGGAAAAAATCGGCAATCTGCATATTAGCTATACGTAATGGAACACCAACCAAACCTAATATAATGATGGCCGGTATGATACGTATGGAAGTATCTTTCATAAAATTATTATTCGATTTAAGTTTGTTTGCAGCAAAACATTCATTCTAAATACCTGAATCGGTAATCGATAGTAAAAAACATCCCACACTAATAAGCAAGCTATTGAACAAAATTCATGTTGATTAATTATTGTTTGAAAAACATGGCAGAAACCTACTTAAGAGCTATTCGTACAAAACGTAATCCTTTCGATTCAAGTAAAAAGCCCCATGCAAATGATGTGAAACCCATAGAGAATATACCGATGGTAAATGCCATATTTAGAATATTCTCCTGTGGAATGCAATTATCACGCCCATAATGTTGCAACTGCTGCTGTGTTACCAAGGGAAAAATGAAAAAGTGCAAGATAAAGATTAAAAATGAGATGAATTAATTAGATATATATTGCTTTTATGGTTTTTGATTCTGCTAGGCAGTTCATTTGCAAAATAATAATAATTATACAATGTTATCATCACTGTATCTTTTTTCTGCCAATTTTAATCAATTTTCATTCGAAACAAATATGCTGAATTTGCATTATCATGACAATGGTCAATGTGAGAATGGACAAGCTTATCAGATTGTGTTATATAATTTCTGTTAGCATCAACAACAACAACAGGGAAAATGTATTTTCCTTCAAGCTTGTCGCCTGGCAAGAAAATTGTTGTTTCCCGTTGGCACGATGGTTTTATTTGCCTGTCTTTTCCTTCAGCACAATTTTCATTCGAATTGGGATGCTAAAGTGTCACATATCTTTGATGTGGTCGAATCATGGAGGAAAAGGGAAATATCAAGGCAAACAATGGACAAACATGGTGACAGGATCCTTTCTCATATAATAATTGCCATCAATTTCGAATCAATGACAGCTATAGCAAATGACACACTCCTTGTTAATGTCTTAATCAAATCAATGGTGTTTGCTTTCCATATGGATCCATTCATTTATCATTTTTCAATTTAATTCCTTTTTCCATTGAAAATGTGGATTTCACTTCATTTTATCCTCCTTCAATATTGTTGTTGATGATAAACTGGAAAAAATTCAAACAAATCATATTTACCTTGTCAACGAAGACATTTGGATTGATTGTGGTTTGATTAATATCGAAATCATCAATATCATCATCATCATTATTATAATTGTTGTTTGAACAAAGATAAGAATAAATTTGCTCATTTTTAAGCATATAAAATAATGCTGGCCAACCGAATATCAAACCGGAAAAAATGATAGATTCAATGATTGTCGATATGAGAATAAAATAGCGGATTGACCGTGGTGTGATTGCTTTCTGGTATTCATCATTATTAGTGGCTATTTTGGGACATGATTCCAATTGCACATTATCATGCTCATCATAGGGTGAAACATGCAAATTATTTGCTAATGTCATTGTTGTTGAGTGGATTCCAGTTGACGAACAACACTAAATGGAGGAAAGATGATGAATGATAGTTGTTTGATGAGATTCAATTGACAAATATTTCACCAATTTGTTTTCATTATCATCATTATTATTACATGATTGTCATTTCAATTAACCAACAAAAATTCAGAAGTTAAAATCAACAAAATTATCTGCTAATTGATCAGACACGCACGAACATGAATAGATTGTTGATTGAATCAAATATCAAAACAAAATTAATGTCACCTTTTTCAGCTTTACAAAAGCCAATTACATTTATATTTATAGACTTTGTCAATTCAGAAGTCTGGCCCTTATAGCAAACAAACAAAATTGTATCACAAATTTTGATGATGGCAATGGAAAGATCGTTTTTGCGTGAAAAAAGAGAGAGACGAATCTTTTAAGAATTTCAAATCGAATGTAGAGAAACTGCATACAGCGACAAAACATGTGTAAATGTATGAGGCTTAACAGCAACAAAAATGTAATCAATGAAAAAGGCAAATTAACAGAAAAAGATTTTTCTTCTCCTTAATGATTATGATTAGCGGCTTTTTTGTTAATCAAAAAAAAATATCAATTTTTGGGAAACAAAAACAAATTGATTACTGGCTGATGATCTTGATGATTGGGAAATGTGAAGAAGAAGAAAAATCTAAGCCAATGCTATTCAAATATTGAATATAATAAATCTGAATGACTGTTAGTCAATTCAAAAACGAAAAAACGTATCGATAATTTTATCATTCATTTTATGTTTGATAATCTTTTCTCTCTCCCTTTTTATGCTTGCACGTGCAAATTGTTGATGATGATGGGCGATTGGCTGGCAGTTGAAAAAAACCAGAAAAAATATCTATCATTGAACAGCGAAAAAAGGAAGAAATATGGTTATTATTTTTTTGTTTTTACTCAAACATGATGTGTGCTTTACATGTTGTTTTCTTTTTTTCGTTGTTATAAATGTAGATGACGTATTTTGTGTTTTGGCATCCTGGTTGAATGAGAGAATGAGAAAGAGCGATAGAAAACCATGTCAAACATGAAAGACATTAAACAAAACAAAACAAATGTGTTGGTGCGTGATCATGAAACAAGATAAGCTTCGATGATATTCCAGATTGACTGACTAGCAAAATTCTACCTGGCCAAAAATGATATTTTTTCAGTTTTGGTTTTGGCTTTATTTCAATTTTTGTTGTGACATTAGTTTTCGGCGAATTCAATGACAAAAAGCAAACAAATAACAGTAGAATGTGTGGAAATAAGTCATCATTATCATTAACATTTAATGATGATGAGTTATTTCACCACAGAATTTTCCCTTCAATTCTAAAATTACATGAGCATATCAAATATTTTAGTTGCTGTCATTGACAATGACGATTTAGCTTTTGCCATTGCCTTCGCAACAGCAACAACGACCAAATCAAAAACATGATTGTTTTTTGTCAAATAAAATCTAATTATTTAATTAGATAACAATTGAAAAATGGCACACTCTACTTATTCGTCTTTTTCTTTTCTCAATTTTCCATTTCAGAATTGATAAAAATTTTGTTTGTAAATGCAAAATGATGATGATCAAATGGAAATGAAAAATAATGAACGTTACGTTTTTTCTAATTGAAAAAAGTAATGATGACAAATGACAATTGGAGTGATAGCAGTAATGAACAATGTTACTTCAATTGCAAACAGTTTATTTGACTTAGTTTTTGATTTCGTTGCGACCTGAATTGAAATGAACTTGAATTATAATCCACTTGTAATGAATGGTTTAGTTTATAGTTTAGTTTTGTTTATTTCGGTTGTCATCATTATCACATCAACTAAATGCCTAATCATATCGCTTTCAATAAACAATCAATCGATCGATTGATGACATTAAGCAGAAAAAAATGAATTAAAAATAAACAAATCTTTCATTTATCATCATTGATGATTCGCAAGAAAATGAATTCGATCGGAAAAAAGCACAACGAGGAAATCATTGGCAAGGACAAAATGATGATAACTAACAATTTCTATGAATGTTTGCCTCATTTCTAATATTTTCTAGATTTGAAACAAATATCCTCGCTAATCTCATGCCAAATTATATTTTGACATGTGAATGAGTTGTGCGCATTCATGATTGCGCAAGCTTTTCTTCAAAGCCATCACTCACTCAGTTAGGTTAGGTTAGGTTGATGACTATCACTATGACCAAGACTTATGGTTCAGTTAGGTTAGGTTGATGATTTAGGCTATAACTGTCACTGAACAAAAAACGAGAAAACTAATTGAAAATAAAATATTGAAATTCTATAAATATAGATTGAATTAATCTTGAAAGAATTTTGCAAACTGCAAAACAAGAAAAATGCAAATTGAAAAAATTGGCAATCATTTTGCCTAACACAGTTGATTGATTTTATTTCATTAACTTTGATTGAAATATTTTTAGGACACTTGACACATCGATCCAAACCATGATATTCTTTTTGGCCAATGAGCTTCCTTGTTTCTTGTTGTTCAAATTCAATATCACCATTTTGTGACCTATATTGATTGTCAATGCTGCCGGTGAAATTGTTCAAGTTTAATTTTTCAAACAACGAAAATCATATGGATCATTTTTCTTTGTTTTGCAAATCTATCATCATCATTTTCGTGTGGGTTTTTTCGTTTGTATCAGCCCACTTGCCACAACAATCAATAATGGTGATGATTGAAATTGAAAAAATTTTTCTCAAAAAACTTTATCGGCCAAACGCTGTGTTTGTTTGAATGTCGGGCATGCCGATCGACCGACCGATTCAATCAACCGTGAGATCAATGAGAAAAGATGATATTCAATCAAATAAAACAGAAAGTTTCAACAATGACCGAATTGAACTGACTTGACTTGACTAACCATTATCACCATTCATTCATGTCATAGGCAAGATTTTGTTTCATTTTTAATTTTATCAGAATCAAATTGTTTTCTTTTTGTTGTTGAAAATCTCAATATTTCTCAATGTTTGTGATGGGATATTTTAGGTTTTTTTCTTCTTTTCTCGTTCGTTCTTTCAGACAATGTTTTTGTCTGATTATTTTCTTTTCTGTTTTTTCACCTGTTTGAGAAAATGAATGCACATCGGGTATGAAAGAGAAATCTTTTTATTCATTTCGTCGTCGTTCTGAGCGAAATCGACCAAACGAAACGATTTGAAAATTATCATTTCATATCATTTGAATCATTTTGAATCGATTGTCGTTGTTGTTCAATCAATGTATCTGGACTTGAAAATATCGAAAATGTTTTGTCGATCTTTGTTGGTGACATCAGTGGTCATTATGATCATGATCAACGTTATTTTCAACATGGTGGACGCAACTAATAAAAATATTGGCCGTAATAACCATCGTCATAATAAAAGATCAATGGCCATTCATAAAAATAATATTATTAAAAATGAATCCAGTTTTTGGCATAAACCATCACTTCTTTCCTCGGCACAATCATTCCAGATGCCCATACATGAAAATCCATCCACCGATGTCTATCGATCAAATCAGAATCAGAATCGTAATCAACAGAAAAATATGATCATCACCACCACCACTACACATCAAGGATGGAAACCATCAAATCTAAAGAATTTGTTGATTGATAAACAACACAATCAACAACCGACCATCAATAAAAATGAAGGCATGATTCCAATTATCAAGGCAAATCATTTATTCACTACGCCAATTCTACAACGATCCAACAAAATTGTCAATCATTCCACTTCAACCAATGCCCATTTCACTAACAATCATCACCATCATCCTCATCGGGCCATGTCTGGTCGATCATCAACATCATTAGCATCATTGAGGAAATCGCCCAGCATTGAGAATCTGAATTTTGTTGAAAATAATCGCCATTTATGGAATAGTCTGACCAGTTCGTCGATAAGCAATGATTTATTGGACAATGAATTGAATCAAATACAAACAGAAATTATCAACAAATATAAACCACCATTAGATTCGATGAATTCGCTGGGCAAACAGATCGCATTGTTTTTATTGAATCGTAATCGGGAAAACAATCCCACAACAACAACAACTTCAATGGCCAAACATGCCATTCAACCCATTACTAAAGCAATGAAATCAACCAATATTCAAACACTGAATAGCCAATCGTATCAGGATCAATCAATGCCAAATGCCTATATTTCCATGGATACTTTGCCCATGTCATCGCCTAGATATGAAGCCATTATTGTCGACCATAAAACTCAACAACATTCCAACGGCCCAAACAATCCGATTTCAGATACTAGGACCATATCACCATCATATCTCACCACTATTGGCCAAACACAAATGCCAATCAAAAATTTATTTGTTACAGTTCCATTTGGCATTGATTCATCAACAGCGATCAATGCCGAATGGCCATCACTTGTCCAACATAATGGCCAAGGTGATGATGCTGATGACGATGGCGGTAGTGATGGCCGCAAAACATACGTATCATCCACATCAATCATCAATCAGGATAGTTTTCATCCGCAGCAACAACATCCCAATCAACGACCTCGCACATCAACGATGATCAAGTCATCATCATCATCATCGTCATTAATGAATAATGAGCCGACAGACTTTGTTTTTATGGCTGCCAATTTAGCCACCACCAACAAAGATCGATTGATAGAAGCACCATCTACGTTGAAAGCATCATCATCGATGACAGGTTCGATCACAACCAATTTTCATCAACATCATCCACAGGCCAATGCTAATAATAATAATAATAATGATATTGGCACCTCAGCATTCATACCAATACAATCATCAAATTCAATTTCCTTCGAACCTTTACTAATCACTAATAATCAGTTAGTTGGTAGTGTGAGCAATATACAAAATTATAATGATCAACAACAACAGCAGTATTATCAGCAGCCACAACAAGCAAATGAACAATTTCATTGGAGCCCAGAAGTTAAAAATGTTGTATTAAAAATGGAATTACCGGTGCATGTCACCGGTTCAAGTAATCGGCCATCCCCGTCAACTATTTCGCAAAATTATCATTATCAACCAACATATCGTGCTAGTAACGATGACGATGATGATGGTGGCGATGGCAATAATGGCAATAACAACAATAACAACAATAACGATGATTATTTGAATTCGATGCAACCATCGCCATCACCGAAATCGTCATATCTGCAGGACGATATTCATAATAGTGATAGTGGTAACAGTTATCAATTATCACTGCCTTATCCCATGCAACAACAATCGATACCGTCAACAACAAAATATCGATCCAACCATAATCATCATCATCATCAATCGAAAATGATGAATATCTATAGTGATAATAACAATCAAATGCCTACTACAATCAACATGGATCATTTGGACCAATTGATCGATGCGCCGCATCATTATTATTTTTAATATCCATTCCAAAGTTACTGGCAAGGATAAAAGAAGGAAGAAGATAAACAGCAAACTGTCACTTCATTTCGATGGAACAAAAACTAAATTTGACATCGACCATGATGATGATTTTATTATTATTTTTCATTACAATCAATGATTACAATCAATGGTCATCCTTTTTTAAAAAAATATAATCATTATTGAAAGAAAGAACAATTCTTTAGCAATTTTAATATATTAAAAAATACAAAACACACGATAAAAGGGAAGGCATGTTGTATTGTATTTGGCAGCATTTGTTTGGTTGTTTGTTTGTTTGGCACACATATATTGCATCAATTCGCAATGGATATACATAAAAAATTAATAAACTTAAACTCATCTATAATATGAGAACATATATTCAATACTCAAAAGTCGAAATTTATTTTTCCACATATTTTTACATTAAAACTAAATTGTTACAAATTTTTTCTTTTTTTCTTTTCTTTCATTATCTTATCCTTTTTTTTTTCTTTTTTTTTCAAAAATATTAATAAAATTTTGGAGTTAAGCTCCTTAAAAAAAAAAAAAAAAAAAAAAAAAAAAAACATATATTGCATGAATGTGTGTGAATGTGTGTGTGAGTGTGTGGGGGTGTGTAGGTGTTGTGTTGATAATGTAGGTGTGAAGGTCGAAATATGATTGTTTTGTTGATTGGATTTGATTAAATATCATATTTAAATTAACGAATTTTGGGGCTTCTTTAGACGCATTAATTCCACAACTTTAGCAGGTGTATCTTCGGCCGACACTTGTATGTGGGCAGGATTATCTACTTGATTGGTAACCGGATTACGTTCCACTAATCCAGGTTCATTAGTGCGAATATTGGCTATATTGAATGGTAATATGAGCATTTGTCAATTTAATAAGATGCATAAGATGACATACCTCTGAATCCGTTTTTATCGGCCACATAATCGACAATTCGATAAAGACCCCAGGCATCGGTATAACCATATGAACCACGAACTACACCATTACGATCGCCTTCTTCGCGTCGAAATTGTCCATTACCGGAATCATCGTTGACATTGAAATTAAAACTATAGGGTTCCGGTTCAGGCTTGTGTTTAATAACAAGAGAAATAGATTAATGAAAGTATTACTCGATCATCACTTACGTTATGTTCTTCGATGTGTTGTTGTTCATATTCTTGTTCGAAAACTGGAGCACGAATAGCAGCACGTGGTGGCGGAGGTGGTGTTTTCACTGCTTGTTGACGAATTGGAGCTGGTCGTGGTGGTGTTTTAATGGCAGCTTTTGTCGGTGGCGGTGGTGGTGGTGGTAGGGCTTTAATTGGAGCTGGTGGTGGTGTTTTAGTACCGATTTTGGTATTGACCTGAACATATTCTTTTTGATCTGCAATCTGATTAGTTTTGCTGTAGCTAGAAGATGATGAAGCGGCAGCGTTCGATCGTGAATCTTGTATACGCTCAAAGTAATTGGTTTGAACATTTTGTACTGGAGCTTTAACGTTGGGCTGCACAACAACACGCACTCGATATGGATGTTGACTTGAATGGAACCCTTGGCTTTGGTCATCTTGCTGTTGTTGAAATGTTTTCGAGGATTTTACTACTTTACGTACGGCTTTTACTGGCGATGATGGTACGAATGATGGTTGCCAGGTATTTCCTAAGAATGGAGATTGCTCAACTTGATAATCACCTCCTTTTGTTCCATAAGCAGCATTGATACTTGAAGCCGATGTTTGAAAAGCATTATCCGATGAAGATGACGATGATGACGATGATGACGCCGATGCTGAAGCTGAGCTGGAGGCGGAAGCAGAAGCTGCAGCTGCTACTGGTGAATTAATTCGATTAATATCCGGATAGTAAAGATTTCGTTGATTATTGGTGGCTGCATATTCGCCAACAGCTAGATCACCATCATCAGTGAGACTATTAGCGGCAGCTGGTGGCTCAGCAGCGAACACTGGTTTTCGCGCGAAAACCGGACGATTTGGTGAACTTCGTGCAGTTGCATATACTGGCGAGGGACTTGATTCGATTGCTTCGGAATCTTGATTCGATCTTGACCATGCAGCATCGCTGTTAACACCGCGATTATTGAAATGCCATACTCGATTGATAGCTGGTCTTGGAATGGCTGGTACTGCACCTGCAGGAATTCGAGCAGAGGATTCGGAAGGTCGTGCAACATAAACTGATGTTGGCGCGCTAGCACTGGCCGGTAATTCAAGATCGGCTGGTTGTGCGGTTGTCGGTTCGACAGTAGTTGCTTCCACCGTAGTAGATGGAGCTGTTGTCTCAGTTTCATCGGCGGTTGCCGATGGTGATGGTTGGGCGGGTGTTGATGATGTGATGGCAGTTGTTGTTGATGATTCTGTAGTTTCAGCTGTAGACTCAACAGCCGCCGATGGTGCCGGAACAGTATCGGTTATAGTGACCGATTCTTTGGCTTCTAGTGGGTCATCGAATGTATCAATATGTTGTTGTTGCTGCGATGAAACAGGAATTTGCGGTCCAATAGCGCGTGGATAGATGATGACGCTGCCAGATTGCACACCATTCACCTCATCATCAAACATGAAAGCATTGTTGTTGTGTGTGATTGCCAAAATCACCACTATGATTGATAATATTTTCATAATGTTTATATGTTTATTCGATTCTATGCTGTTATAATTGCAAATGTCAATATTTATTAATATCCTATTGAAAACATTGATTTTTTCGCGTATAATTCAAATTCTATTCTAATAAATAACTAGCGGTCTTGGCGAAAAATCAATGTTTTCTATACGGATATTTCATTTTTTCGAAAAATCATTCCCGAAAACTTACCGAAAAAAATCCGAATCGAAATTTTTTTAAACGAAAATCACAGACAAGTGGTAAACACAAGAAAATTCAATTTGAAAACAAAATTCATTCGATTCACACACCAGCAACCATGAGTTGAGAAGATGAACACACTTGAATGATGTAAATGATGGAACATCAACAACGAACAAACCTACAAATGATGAATATTTCAAATAATGTTTATACAATAGACAATGTTTTCGCTTTTATATACCACCAATCAACGAAACAGACAACAACATCTTCAATGCGAAAAATATTTTTTATTTTGGAATTTTTTTGAGAACATCCAACAAAATCGACCAAACAAACATCCATTCATTCATTCATTCATTCATCCATGGTGGTGGTCGAATCATTTGAGGATTTTTTCCCAAAAGAAATTGTTACCATGAATAGAAAGAATGCGTCACACACGGCAGCTAGATTTTGTTGCGTGGGTTTCACCAACGACAATTGCAAATCCAATCTGGAAATATACCACTACTAATCTCATTGACTTTGCTTTATTATTTCAATGGCATGAGATTTTTGTCTTTTCATTTTCTGATGAATCCAATTGACAATTCAACAAACAGTAACGAACCTATTTTGGGAGCAAGAAAAAGATGATGATCATTGAACATTAGAAATGATGCTCTAGTGTCTATATGCTCATCATGATCATTATTAATTTGATCATTTTCGTCATTGACAATCTTGTGTATGTCATGACTCATTTGTACTGGCATGTATGGTCAGGGTCAAATGATGATGATTATGTTATGATATAGCCAAATTAGTGACTTATTATCATCATAAAGGATTACTATAAATAGTGTCATCATCTATTGTTTCATTCTTCACATTTTCCCCATTCAGTAATTTCCGGATTTGTTTGACTAATCAACACCGAATTTGTTGATTAGACCAAAAATGAATGGAGAAAACATTCAACAAAATTAATTGATGATGATGATTAGCTCAATATTACACGGCTAAATATAGCCAATTGGAAAAAAGTTTTCAAGGTGTACCACACAAGAATTGATATGCAATATTTCGAATACCGTTTGCTTTGTTTTGGATTAGGATTGATGTGATTTTTGTTACCATATTGATTTGAATGAATAAGAAAAACTTGATTTGTGAATTGAAGCAAGAATGTCAACTGAAAATGAATTAATGATGATGTCTTTTTGTTTGTTTGTTTCTCATTGGAATCATATCCATTTTTGGAGAAATTTCATGCCAACACATTGTGTGTGAATTGAAGCCGAAACATCTTTGATTTGTTTGAATGTGAAAGGATTGATGATAATAATTATATTGCAAATGTTTATTAGTTTGGACATGTTCCACCTGTCCGATGCAGTTTTCTCTTGACTGTCATTTAATTTTGGAAATGAATTTTTAGAAGCCACCCTCACCTGAATCTACCTTGACCATAGATTAAATTGTTATTTGTTGGTTACACTCAATTGATCTGTTAATTTATGTGTTGAATCATTGTTTTCTCTGTTTCAGTTGTTTTCTCCAATCAATAAATAATTAGCTTAGAAGTTAGGAGCAAAAAAGATTATTGAGAGTGAAGATGGTGAGACAATTGAATTGTTGTTGTTTTATGGCCACCACTCTTGCGATTAGCATAAAAGAAGAAAGAAACATTTTTGAAATAAATTTAGTAATTATTACCTTAACTGGTGTTTACTGTTAATTGCAAACAATGATTACATGAAAAGTTTTCTGTCAAAAAGATCATCATTGCCAGTGCCATATGGGTGTTGTGCCAATGATGATCCATAATAATGAAATGTCACCTTGATTGACTCATTGAGATGTTGTATTTTCGTATTTGTCTTTATTTTGCCATTTTATTTGTCTATGCAGATGGAAAGAATATAATTGGTTGTGATGACCTAAAAAATGTTTTTACAAAAATCTTCTCTGCAATAAATCATTATTTGATGGTAAACATTCGGCCGGAACATGTTGTTGAAGATGATCATCATCAACAACAATGTTATTATCAACAATCAAAATGTAAAATAGCAAAATTGTTTCCTTTCTTTTCGTTCAATCGAAAGCTACCGATCTCTCGAATCCTGTATTTTATTTATTTGATAAACGTTTATTACAATAGTGTAATGGAAACGCCAATTTTAGAAATGTTCGTCATCACTTGATTCACTTGAAATAGAAACCTTGAGCAAAAAATTGAAAGTAAACAACAAATAATCATTAGTATGGCAAACAGACTAACTGTTTTATTTTCCAACATTCATCAACAAAAGGCCAGGTAAACATTGATATTGACAATTCAGTTGGAACATCATCGGCAATTTTGATCATTTTTCACTTGGATCGATAATGAAAACCATAATAATGAATCCAAATGGTCATCACAATACCAATTTTGCTATTTTCGATTTGGCCGCCCACCCAATTCGTCATCATTTTCAATCTGTTTGTCACCAAATAAGCAAAATTGTCTGCGTGTGGAGAAACATTTATTAAATTTGGCTATTTTTTGAAACATTCTTTGCTCATACTGAGAAAGCTGACAAAATAAATAAACAAAGATAATCATCATTCAATCCAATTCTTTATTGCTGCCAAAATTGATTCAAATTTTTATTTTATTAAACAAAATTCGAAAATGACTACATCAATGGCCACTAGAGGTCGTTACATTTTTGTTCGATCGAATTCATCTGACGATACTGGATTTAGCATTCATATCGGCAAGAATACGCCAACGAAAATGACCGGATCGAGTGTTGATTTCTTGAACACTGTTGGGATTATAAATCAGATTTTTTCAAGGGAATTTTCACAAAAACGACTCACGCAACAGATTGAGCTGTTTGGAATGGATTCAAATTGGGATGATTGGATGATATGGTTGATGTTTGGGACTCATCATCATCGTCATTATTATCATGGTAGTTGTTTTGATCATCAAGCAATGTGGGATCTGATTCTGACTGTTGTTGTTGGACATAATCATCCATTTGGTTGAATGCTGTATCTGGTCGATATTCGCCATATTGTGATTGGCTTGTTTCGTGGTCATAAACATCTTCATAAATATCATGTTCATATGGCAGATGATAGCGCAATGCACTTGGTCGATCAGCATCAATAAACTCCTCATCATAATTGAATTCCAATAGCTGTGCCTGTTCAATCAATATGAATATTATGAATAGAAAGAATGCACACAATGTTGAACTAACATGTGCCATCATCTAGATAACAGATATTCAAATTTTAGTCGGGAAAATATTGACGAAATTCTTTTATAAGTTTTTTCATGCAACAAAACTTACCCGTTCTCGATAATGTTCAATATTTTGCATGTTGCTGCCACTAACATCTGGTCTGATGGAAATGGTCATCCATGCTGAATGACTATTCATTGTTTGTGAGAGCAAGAGAGAGAAAGATTTAGGTGAAAGATGATCGATAAAGATGATGTGCTCTCGTTTTTGCTTCCTTCAGGAAATCAAAAGAGTCGGTTGATTTTTCTATTCATCAGATCAAACACAATTGATAAATAGAACATCAGAAATATTCAACCGAAAAACAGAGGAAAAATGAATCCTTTTTTCAAACAATGTGATCCATTCATTTATGTGGGTGATGCGATAGACAAAAAAGATTCGGACTTTTTTCTTCAAATCGGGCGAAGCATTTTGCTTCATCAAATTTTCAGCAAACGATTTGTGTGTTGTGTGTAAACCTGTGTACAACAGCAAATATCACGAGGCACGAATATAATAGTGCCAATCGAGATAGATTGGTTTGTTCGTTGTTTATTTATTTGGTTGGCTGATTATGTTGATCGCTGTTGATTTATTAATCTAGACCACCGAAAAATGGAATTTAATTGGCCAGGTCATATTACGTGTTTGGTTACATGCACGAGTTTTGCAACAACCAAAAAACTCAAAGTTGAAAAACATTTTCGGGAAAATTGGCAAAAATATCAAAATAGCCCAAACAAAAAAGTGAACACTTTCAAGACAATCACCAAGATCTCAGGTTTTCAACAAAACAAAAGTGACAAATCATTATTGTTATTATTCATAATTGAGCAGTAGCAAAAATCCCAGCCAGAAAAAAGTTGGCCAAGTTATTCTTTCAGCATTCGAAAAAATGACTAATCAAACTAAACTGATGAATATGATTATTATTTTGTCCCCTCTTCTATTGATTTATTGATCAATCAATCAATCGATGGAAGATTGAAATTTTGGACTTATTAATGAGACAAGAAATTTTGCGAATCAGCAATTCAATCAATGGACAATAATTTATTTGGTATGGTTTGCTTGGGCGATTTTTCCCTCAAGAAATGAGTGACATAATTTTATCTTGAAAACCGTTAAGCTTTCCCGCTTAAAACCAACCAAGCAGATAAACACACCACTACATGTCTGACAATTGTTTGGATTAATTTTTCGGGTATTTTCAACCGAAAAAACAAAAAAATTGTTCCGTTTATTTTCATATGGCCATTGAACTCATTCAATCAAAATTTTTGCAGAATTTTTCTTCCAGAAATTTTCTATTAATAAAACAATCAGAAAAAAAGTAATGCCAGCACCTTTTTTCATCAGTGTGTTTTTCCGGTGCAAGCAAATCTTGAAAAAACTTGGATCCATTGGTTATTATGCAAGGCAAATGTCAATCGGAATGAAAATTTGATTGAAAAAAATGATTTTGAAAAAATTGATCTATTTTTGCTGCTGACCAAATCAAACAGCAAAAACAAAAACAACAAAACTGATCAACATCAGCCAAGCGAAACCAAGAAAAAATGTCACCCAGCAGACAACAGGAAAGATGAGAGAGAAAGAAATTGACAATTAGTCTCTCTCCCTTAATCTAAAACCATTATTTGTTATCATTCCTGGTGGTGATCATCATCATAATCGGTCCAGTGATTGGCACAATAATTTCACAACAGAAAAGAAAAAACTCTGTCCACTCTCGTTTGAAAGAGTGACCGAAATCAAATCATATATAAATGGCTTGACCATCTACACTTGGATCCATTTTGTCATATGTGTGCATGTTTACTTCCAAAACCCAAACCGAACCAGAAAAATTTGTTGCGTCAATTCAATTCAACACTAAATGCCACCTATAACCATTAATCAAAGATCCTATTCACCAACAACCACGACAGACAATAGAAACAAATTGACCAATCGTAGTAATAACATAGATTTGGGCACCATCTCTTCGCCAAAATTCGTACTAACATTGATCACAATGTTAACATTCACTATATTTCTAATGATGTTTGGCGTGGTATTTGGCCAACAAACGGGTCAAATACCGGCCAATACTTCATCATCACCTTCCTCATCAGGTGCTGGCAATCATAAAAACGAAACATCATCCTCAACATCATTGAATCATAAACCATCCATTTCGAATAGTAATAATTATGCTGCTAGTATTTCACTGCTTACATCAATCAATAACAACCATAAACCTAATTTGAATCAAAATTCGGGTGAGTTACATTCGCAAATTTCAAAATCAAATCCATTGGATATAAACATTTTTTCTCGCCGAAAAAATGTTAATATCAAAGCAAAATATTTTCCAGAAAAATAAAATCAATACTAAACAAAGGTGAATCAATCAATTTTTAACCAAAAAAACTTGATCGATTCCCGACCATTTATTTGAAGCAAATTTTTTTCGAATTTCCGATTGATAATTTTGATTTTTGTTTTTGTTTTTGTTTTTGCCTTTGACGAAAAAAGATAAACTTTATAGTATAGGTTCAAAATCGGATTCGATATCAACACCGGTCTATGGCTCGAAACAAGTAAGTTTGTTTGTTATAGTTGAGCTTATTGTTGATATGGAGTTTATTTGTGGTTTCAGTCGATAGCGGATAATAATAATGAACAAAATGGCCAACAACAGACGTACAGTCCATATCTGATGCCAATAAGTAATTATTACACTGGAAGTAGCTCGACGGTTAGTGCCACGATTGCTAGAAGTCCTAGATCACCTTACCAGTATACTCATTACAACTCACAAGCTGAAAGTAATATGCCTTCATCGATACAGGATAAAATGCTGAAAACCAATTCCAATCACAACAATAATGGAACCGATGATAACATTGCTGCCACACAAGAACGTCTTAGCAAACAATTGCAAATGGCATTACTGTACAATCAATTGTTGCAATTACAACAACAATATCGACCCTCATTGTATGGATCGAATCTCGGATCTGGTCTGGCTGGATATAGTGGCTATCAATATGGCTTTCCCAATTCCATTTCCTCACTATACAATTATCTCGCTAATGGACCCGATATGAATTTGGAGTTGCTGCCCACAACATCGGCAACCAGTGTCAATCCATCGTCATCAGCATCCGCATCCTCACATTCATCCTCAACATTATCATCACCATCTAACCCTGGTTCTGGTGTGAAGGAAAACATCGCTGGTAAAGAAGCCGACGACGCTCCTTCATTGGCCGATGAGGCAATTCAACTGCAAGCGTTAGCATCGTTACTAAATTACCGTACGCAATTGGCTAGTATGTATGGTGGAAGTATGTATGGAAGTGGCTATGGCTCAGGTTATGGCTCCAGTCTTGGTTCCGGCCTTGGTTCCGGCCTTGGCTCAGGCTATGGTTCAGGTTCTGGATCAACCATGTCAAGTCTGTATGGAGGATCAGGAGGTAGTACTTTCGGAGGATTTCCATCAACCCTATTCGGTTCTGGATATGGTAATCATATGGGTAGTACTTTGTCTAGTTTATATGGATCAGCTATGCCAGCGGGCGCCGGTGGAGTCTTATCCAGTTTAGCCGGTGGATTATCATCACTAACTGGTGGCAGTGGTGGTGCTGGTGCTAGTGGCGGAGGTGGGGGAGGTGGATTTGGCGTGCTGAACACATTGGGCATGTTATTCGGTTGATGATGAATGAATATATTCCACCATGAGACAATCTGATCTTCAATCCGATTCACGATCGCTCAAATATAGAAAAAGAAAGTCAAGTGCATCATTTTTATCATTTATTATCGTTGACTACCGGTATTTTTTTCTCTTGCTTTTTGACAATTTTATCGCATTACACATGTAATTGACATTTCCCAATAACCAAGTAATTATTAAAGAAGTGAAGAATTTTTGTTTGGTTTTTGTTTGGTGATCTGAATATAATTGCATTGAATTAAAAATAACAATCGAAACCAGTGACCAGTGATGGATTGAATGAGAAAAGTCCAGGTTTGAAGGGTGATAATCAAATAATCTCTTATTAAACAATTTAAGATTTATGGCTGGGCCTTGCCAAAACAATCCTGTCTTGTTAACTTGAATTGCGGATTGACAACACCATCAACAAAAAAAGGTGTGTGGATCATTCAAAGGGATGAGTGGGAGGAAAAAGGGAGCATTATCAATTTGGTTATATCTAGCTATAGCTATAGTTTTGTTGAAAATAAAGCCAATTTTGTTTGCTGTATTGATATTGTGTGTGTGGGCGGCAGTGTAAATATCAATGTAATAAACAATGAATATTTTGTTGTAAAAGAAAAAATACTGTCCATTCCAATCAAATCATCAATCAATCAATCAATGTGGATAATAATAAAATATACATAATCTATTAATGCTTTGTGTGGCAGTGTACATGTGGATGGGGTGTGTATCTCTTTGGCGACATTCAACCAGCGGTGGCGTCGTTGTATGGTGTAAGTGTGAGTATCAATGAATGACAGTAATGTAGTAAAGCAAAGCAGACAATTGTTTGATGATTATGATGATTGCAATTGGAAAATATAAAAGTGACAAGTGACAAATAATGAATGGGCAATGTTCAGTAAGTTGAGTTGATAGGAAAGTTGAAGATTGAATAAATGGCCATTTCATTGATGGATTCATTTTTTGTGAAGGCCGTATGGTGCAGCATCATAGATTGGACCATCGGCAGTATATGCACCTTTGTTAAGCATGCCATAAACGGAATCATCGCTACTTAAGATTGGTGCTGATTGAGCATATGGTTGTGCGGCATACGATAATGGTGCCGAGTCAACAAGTGGTGCGGCTGGTTCGTATTTGGACAAGATTGCGGCAGCTGGACCTGCATGACCATATGGAGCTGGTTCATAGTTGGCCAAAACTGGTGCTTCAACGCTGTGTTGCATAGCGATTGGAGCGGCAGCTGGTACAATTTGCTTGGTGAGATAGGGAGCTATTCAAGAGGAAAAGAGACCATTTCTGTATAGGAAAATATTGCAATGATCAAAACGTACCGACAATGGCAGCAGCTTTGTTGATCAATACTGATGCTGGATCTTGATCTTGATCGACACCAGGTTCATTGGTTTGAATGTTGGCGCGGAAACCATGACCATCGGCAACATAATTGACTACACGAACACGGCCATCAATAGTTCGAAGACCATACGAACCATGTGCCATGCCTGGACTACCTGTTTCACGACGGAAAGTACCACCAGTGGCATGATCTTCATTATAGCCAAAAGCATAGTTGCCCAAGCTCTGATGGCCACAACAACCGAAAAGAGAAGAGAAAAGGTTAGGGTAACTAGCTAACTGTACAATAACACACACACACAGACTGCACATACATCTTGTGATCGGAATTGAGCCGAGTGACCAGTGTTGACCATGGCTGGACCATGCATTGGATTACCGTTGACAGTGACGGCACATGCTACACCAACAACGACAGCTAACAACAATTTCATTTTGGCTGATTATATGATCTGATTGTATGGGAAAAGTGAAAAAAGAGAAACCATTTTAAAAACTTTCGAGAAAAACACATTGGATTGGAAATGGCAGAAAAGCCCATCGATTTGTATTGGATTCAAATGATACATTGAATCCAATTCAAACAAATCAATGGATCATCGTCATTCCCAATATCAATGGATTGTATTATTGATATTGAGACCATTTCCGCCATTTCTCAAAAACCAAAACCAGACATAAAACAGAATGATGTAACACAATCAACACTTGCACATGGACGGTGGCCGGAATATTGTTATGAACACACACACACAAAACTGATGGAGAAATAACTTACTTAATAATAATATTATTATTCAAATATGTAACGCTTTTTGATGATCCAAACACGTTTAAAAGCTGATTGTCCCTGTGTTCAAGTTTTTATAGTGATTGCCAAACACAAAATTTTTTCGATCCAGCATCTCTCTCTCATTATGTGGTTCAAAATCCAATAATAGAGGTGCTACTACACAGCCCATCAACAACATCATTTTACAAGTCAAAACAAAAGTTGAACTCAAACTGTTGCTGTCAAAAGTAATTTCAGCACGTGTTTTCCAATGAAAAAAGAGAAAAACCAATGGACATTTGCCAATGCAAGTCAAGTGTGTGTGTGAATTGGGCAAAGTAATATTGCTGTGATTAAAAATGTGAGAGGCAAAATGTAGAAAGGAGATTAGAAAACGCCCGAATTAAAGAATGAAATGAATAATAAATTCATGATTTGCATTTTGTCATTGATTAATCAATCGATGATTTTGTTTGTTGTTTGTTGTTGTCCATTTTGGATTCACTAATCGATTAATATTGAATGTTAATTGGTCGTCATGTTATTCCAAATGAAACAATAGACAGATTCTAAATTAGATAAGAATCATTGAGAAGAAGCAGCAGCCACGAAAAGGAATTATTTTCCTTTTCGTGGAACAAAAAAGTAATGAAAAAAACTAAGTGATGACCACGACAACGATGAAATGGTTGTTTCTGGAGAAATGGAAAATGGTCATTTTACGATGATGATCATGATGTCAACTCGATAACAACACTATAGCAACAAAGCGATAAGCGTAAAGAGAGAAAATGGCCAAAAACAATGACAAAATCGTAATGAAAATGTTTCAACGAAATTGAGCAGCATAATTATTTTATTTCATTTCTGCATTGGATAATGTTTTGGACGAGGGCCAAACTTAACACAAACAAAGATGTTTATCATCACATCTGAATGCTTTTCTAGTTTTTCACCTTTATACGTTTCACAGTAAAGAATGTTGGAGATATTCCTCATCATTCTCATCATCATCGTCAATGCAAAAACAAAACTGTTTCATGAGAATGGAAAATTAACAAAAATTATTGCTCCATCATAATCATCATCATTTTGGTGATTAAATCAGATTCATTACTTTCGACTTTTCGGATCAAAGATTTATTTATCCATCCATTCACATTTCCATTCATCCATTCATCCATTAATGCTAAACACAAACAAACAAAACAAAACAAAACACATTGTTCAATTATGTTGTGTTTCAAACAAAAACAAAAATCCACTAGTTTTTTCTGGCCAGTTTTTGAAAAAATTTAAATCATCACCACTTGATTGCTCAATGCAAATATCGAAATGGATGAATGAATGAATGAATGAGAGTGAATTGGCAATGAGAAAACACGTGCAAGATGGATGAATGAATTGAATTGATTGACATTGAAAACGGGTATATCATCTGTCTCATTCAGCAAAATGATGTTGCTTTCTCCATTGGCCAACAACCTCGGAATTCTAATCCAATTATGATCGTTATGAGCAAGAAAAGGAAAGTCATTTAAAGAAAATTATGTTTGAATGAGGATGATGATCAATTGATGGAATACATTACAGTATAACAATATTAATCACCACAATTAGAAAGGAAAACACTCAAGGTGATGATAATTTTATTGGCCATTTCGTCGTTCCATACATATCACATTCGATTTCAACCACGATAAATCGATCAACGCCATCACTATTAGTAATAATAAATTCCTTATTCAATTCGGTTTTGTTTTGTTTGATTTTGCAATTTCGGCCCATTATCTATTGAATGGAGACGTTTTCAGTTTGATGATCGTTTCGGAAAACGACACGGCAACAACGACAAATGTCCAATGTCAAATTATGTTTCATTTGTTTCATAGAAGGTGACTGACCAAACACTTGTCACAATTCTATTGATCAACATGTGACAAATCTAATTGAAATATTTTTAAGCAAAGTTTTGTCAAGTTTCTTGAACCAAGAAAAGAAGATGAATTGAGGAAAAATGTTATTATTTTGTTAATTTGGAATTAGTTGTTGCTATAAATAAATTTTCAATACAACGTTCCAATCTTCAATGCTTGGCCATTCATTCGCTCGATTAGGGATGAAATTAAGAAAAGTGGCCAATTCTAATTCCACACAAACTAATAAATCAGCCTTGATATGGGCCATTTTATTTCGCTTTGCATTTGCTTGCAATTCAATTAAAGTTGGTTGGCAATTTATTTTATCAATACAGGGCAGGTGGTGGTCTTGGAAAGGTGTCAAAATAATCAAATGTGATTGATGATTAATCTACTTGATGACTGATTTTGACTGAAACAAAACTCCTGTCCAATGTCATTGTCATTTTGTCAGGTAAATTGGGTTGAAACAGATTTATCCTTATCACCATCATCATGCTAATTAATAGATTGAAAGCATTGTTGATTTATTTGCCAACCAACACCTGCCTCAATGAATGGTGAATGGTGAATGAATGATGAATGAATGCAATCATTGAATGGTGAAATGAGAACAACGTTGAAAGATCCATAATTAATAATTGAATAATGATAAACTCTTGTTTCTCTTGTTCATAAAATTCATTTCCTGGTCATTCGAAAATGAAAATGACAATGGTAATGTACTGTAATTATCCAATTGAAATTATCAATCGATAATGATAGTAATGAATCAATTGTGTAAATCACTAGCTAGCCTGGATGGATGGTCATCTATTAATATTTTCATTTTGTATTGAAATTTGCATTGGAGAAAAGCATGGTTTATAATTCTTGCATAGATGAACCAACATTGTTTAATAATGACAAAAGTGATTCGAAAAGGAAAATAATCAGCTTACGATTAGTTTGCTCTGTTTATAGAAATGTCACATTTTCTTACACAACTTAGTCCTTCAGACACACCATTTGCACAATCACTGCAGCACACTTGCGTTATGCATGTCTATTTTTGCTTCAATCGATATACATTATTTCTATTGATTGCATTATTATTGCATCAAGCAAACAAATTGATGCTTTTGCCATATTTTCATCTCGATTGGATTGATTGATCACTTGCGGCTATTGTGATTGTGATAGTATCTGAGTGTCTGAATTGGATTGATTTTCAATGCAAACAACCCATTAAGGATTATTAGCAGCTAATTAGTCTTGTGTTTCATCTATTCCATCACCATTTCCAAATTTTCAAATATCATCTGTTCGAATTGCATCATTCATTTGAATATTGTTTGAAAATGGAAATTCCGTTTGTTTTCCAAAACAACATGACCATTGATATATGGAGATATATCGTTCATTTTCTCCATCTTTTGATAAACATTCTATTTATTGACATGATGGCCATGGCGTGTCAATTTGATAATAATTATCATCATTTGCATTGATTGCAAACACGATATATATGAATAATCAAATGGAGGGCAATTGTAAATCACCTGTTTGATTTGTTTCTTTTGATAATCAAAAAAAGCAAAAACACTTGATTGATGTGTGGAGCTCTATTAATTGGCCACTGTTGTGTTGTTATTTGAATTATAATTCGGCAAAGTATTTCTCATTTTGGGTGGGTTTCTTTCAATCACGATGACCATGTGTGTCTGTTTGACCATTCAATGTCGATTGGGTGTCACCACCACCACCACCACCATATATATTAATTGTTGTAATTTTGTTTTTGTTTTCCCATTGAGATTTGTACTCATTCGGATTCAGATTAGACTGAAATATTTCATTTTCAGTGTTAATTGGCATTTTTGCACATCTGTTTAGTGGTGGTTACTCTACATTTCTCGATTGACAGCCACGCTAATCAATCAATCAATCGATCAATGATGACAACAAACATTTTTAGAATCATCGCCGCCCATAATCATATGGAGATACTAATTTTTTGTTGTCATCGTTGATCGCCTACTTTTATTCCATTTATTGCATCCACAACACCGAATCAAGGTCTTGGATACATATCATTGTTTTATCCGGTCTATTTTTCGTTGTAGAACCATCCATCCTCCCACACACACACACAGTGTTGACATTTTACTGCAAAAATTGATTTTTTCAGGATGAAAAAGCTCCTTTTATGAATCAATATTGAACTGATTGGATTTGACAGAAAAAGATAATTTTTGCTTGCCTCTATTGGATTGCATCAGAATTGGTTGAGTGAAGCATAAAAATAATAGACATTTTACCTTTTTTATATGGCAAAATAACAATAACCAAATAACAATAAAAATGGTTAATTAGCTTGACATTTGGAAAAATCTTATCGATATTAAATCAAGAAAGACCTCATTCAATTAATTACCATCATCAGAGACAATTTCAATCATTAATCAAACGGCACAAAGAAAAAAGGAAATTTCTTTTTTCACATTTTCTCCGACCATTTGGATTCCGGCTATTTTTATCAGAAAAATTTCTTTATTACAGTTTTCCATTGATAAGTTGTTGTAACTGAAAAAACTAAAACAAACGAATGTCAATGATGACGAATTGACCTCAAAAACAATGAAAGAGAGACAGACTATTTTCATTTTTGGTTTTCTTTCTAATGATGGCCAATTCATCTCTCTCCTTTTTCTAGTTTTTAATTTTTCATTATCATCGTTGGTTGTGAGACGATTAGAATGAAAATTTGAAAAAACAAAAACACGTGTGTTCAAGATGTGATCATTGAATGAATGGAGTGAAAGGATTATATGATCGACAAGATGGACGATAAGCCACTGGACAATGATGATGATGATGATGATGATGATTAGAAGCTTTTCATGACAACAGGGCAATTGTATTGAAACATAATGTATGTCATGTTTGATTGGACGGTCATTGATATGTGATTATAATATGATGATAGGGACTGCATTATTATATGATCAATGAATCGATTAGGATTTGCATTGCACCTTATTGATTATTAATTCATCGCAATGCAAATGTTATCATTTTGAATCATTATGATCACTATAATCACTATAATCAGTGAATAATTGTTCATCATCACGATGTTGACCACCATTTCAATCAATTGTTTTGTTTCATTCGAACGTTGATCCATTGTTGTTATAAATTCTCAATAACAAATGATGATCGAATTGATCTGTTTATTCAGTTTTGCTGAAACTGTTGAACAAGTGAGCAATGATGAACCCCAATGTTATTGATTTGATTGTCATTTGGAAAACTATGGGCAATGAACATTTGCCATGGTGAGACGTATGGACAGTGTCAAGGTTTTTCTTCTTCTGTTTTAATGAATGGTTTTATCATCATTATATCATCATCATGATGACAATCTGCATAACACAGCTTTCCATTTTCATTTGTTTCATTCCTTCATGCTTGCTTCATCAACTTAATCAACAGAAAAATGATAATCATCATCAACATCAACAACAAGGAACTTAATAATAATAATAATAATAATAATCATTTCTTATTGTTCAAATCATGTCTATGGATCATAGTTTACAGTTTAGCAATTTTTCCCCAACCAACTGAGATGATCTTTCGCTGCAAACTATCAATGTCAGAATTATGTTAGTGTTTTGCCATTTTCCGCTGTAACCAATAAAATCAATAGCAATGTCTATTTGAAAACATTGTTTTGCTGACCTGAAATCTAATTTACTGATTTGCTATTATTATTTGCTTTGGCTAATGACATGACATAATAATCGTTTGGATTTTGTTGATTGATGCAAACATTTGGAAAGGAATGAATAATATCGCTTGATTGATTAGTTGAATGAATTATTTATATTGCCAAAAACAAATACCTTAGCCCTAATCATATAATGTAAATTTGGAAAGATTGAAATTATTGCATATTTTGTCACACACTGTAGAGCTGGGCGTCGATGCTCTATCGATTGATTAATCGATTGATCAATTCGATTCGATTTGATTGGAACGATTCGAATAAAACCACCACCAAGGACAGATTAGATTTTCGCTGTTCTCTTCCATTTGTGGAATGATTTTTGATCCAATTTCTCCTAACCATCCTGCATAGAAATTGAGTTTGATTTTTTCCTTCGTTTATAGTCATTTTCAAGGTTGAATGAATGGAATGTTTTGGCTGTTATTTCTTTGAAATGGTCATCGAAGAATCTTTTTTCATTTCCATTTAACACACAAGGACAATGTACACGATTTTCTCACAACAAAAACAAAATTCCCCGGAATTTTTTTGCAAAAGAAAAATCTATTTATGGGCGTCGTTTTTGGCTACAAAAATTAATAATAGGTTTTTTGCCAATAATAACAATGAATAAACTGAAACTTGAAACAGAGATATTTATTTATTGAAATAGAATGTAATGTGATATTGAGTATTGTTTCATGCAAACGTTATCGTTGGTATCGATTTTCTAGACGCACACTTTCGATGAATTGATCGAAATTGGCCAATATCGAATCTGGTTGTCCAATTCGATATGAATGCTGACGGTGATCATGGCCAAATAGCAATTTGTTGAATGATTCATTCAAAGATGCTTGCTGCTTGTTCGATTGGTGTTTCAATAGAAAGCATGCATAAAATTCATCGATAATTTGATCCTGGTCAATGTGAAACAGATATTTGATGTGACAATCACCAATCAGCAATATTGCCATTTCCAATGCAATCTGTGGACTATGTTGCATTTGATTATCCTTGCTTATAGGCTGGCCATTCGCAATGTATTTCAATATGATTGTTTTCGATGATTTGATCGCAGTGATCGAACGACATGAATTGATGTTATCAGTGTCACCAACATGCCTCGATGATGATCGTAATCGTTGTCGACGTTTCATTTCAACCAAACACATGGACTGTAAATTTTCTCGCATTTGATTGATTCTTGTGAGTAGTTCTGATGTCAAATTGGCTAGCCATTGTTCTGTGTTGCCGGATTGGCTGACATTGAGAATGGGTGCATAAAATGTTTCGGCATCTTGTTCGATATTTAGATAGCAAACCATAGAATCGGGTAAATGCGCTGCCGGTGGAAATGATTGTTTAGCATGGAAAGCGGATAGAGAATGAATTGGATGGAATGACGATGACAGATTGGTGAGTGTGGAATGTATAGTCGATTGGCTGTATAGAGATGCATTGGATAAGGATTCAGCAATTGAATAATTGGAATGACTACCACTTCGACAGGATCGAACAGCCATCATATCATCACTGAATGTATCATCGAGTTTTGTGAATGGTTGGGTTTTGTCGTCTGGAAAAATCAATTGGCATTAGTGAGATTATGTTTGAATGGAAAAACACTTACCTTGTTTAGATGATCTGTTGAACGGGTTCAATTTATTTAGCCAGCCATTATCATTGGTTTGAGTGGCAAATTTTTGATCAAACAAATTGACCAAATGTGACCGACCATAATGTTTAGTGAAGGCGAATGAATCTTCCAGCTGTTCGCCAATAGCCAATCGATTTAGATAGAAATTCAAAAGACGAAAAGATTCTTTGATAAACACATAAAATGCAAATGACGATGGTAATTGCAGTGATTCATTTTGTTCAAGTGATTTGCTTTTTTCACTGCCATATTTATCATTGAATCGCATATGACCGGATCGATCAAATCGATACACTTGTACTACGGTACAGTGTATCAGATGCCCATGACCTAATATGAGAAGAAACAAATCGGTTTTGCCATCATTGCATGATTCATCAGTGCTGATGGCATGGTGAAAACGAATGAAATTCACCAGATGATAATCACCATGGCTAGCCAATGCGTGAATTGCACGTGTATAGAGATAACGATGGATGGCTGATAAACAATCATTGGGCAGATGAGATTTGACCAGACAAGCTCGATAGAATAGACAGGAGCCGATCACAGTGAAAAATGTTAATTCAATTTCCAACAAATCGAATATATGGTTATTATCCATCAGCAACGATGATGATGTCGAACAAGGTTGAGTGCTAGATGATTTGCCATGCTTTGGCGGATCGTCAACCGATCCAAGACAGCGGGCAAAATGTTCACTCAACGCTTGTTCAATATCATGGCCATCCCTATAGAAGCGAATACTTTCATCGATCCAGTCAAGAGAGTCATAGTCGTTAAGATATTTACAAAGATTCAACATGGCCATATCATCCATCAAAAGATGCTGCAGTGCAAAAGTTGTATTGATCGATGATGCAATGGGAAATGTACCTGATAACCGCAGTGAATTGATAATGAAACCATTATGATTGTTATCAACAACATGATCGTTCAATGACGACAATCCAAGCATTGTGTTCAATGTGAGCAGAATTCGATTTAGATAGCCAAAACTTGCATTGGAATGTGGTGGTGTCATTAGACATACTGGTTGATGATGATTATTATGAAAATGATTGGAAAAGGCAGTTCGTATGGAACCGAATGCAATTCGCAATGAATCATATAGTAATTTGGCCATTATTCGTGCATCATTCGCCATAAAACCATCAATAGGCATGGCAATGGCCATTATGATTGGTGCATCCTCATCATCGTTTTCTATAACAAAACTAATTCGATATTGGGACATGATATCATCGAATTGATTATAATCATCGATCCCGGACAATTGCAGGCTGGACATTGATAAAACATCAATCAAACCATGACTAGTTGGGGTTGATGTCGATTGATGCCGTCGTTGTTCCAGTTTGATCATCACATCGAATAATGTGACAAACATACCACTCAAACGGGTTAATCGACTGTTTGGATTATCCCAATTCGGATAGCCATTCTTTTTGGAGATTGGTGGTGGTGGTGGTTTTGATGATGATGATTGATCACAATGATTGGCCAAATCTTCTGCTGGTGGATAAACATAGAGCAGATTGTTTGGCCTTAATTCATCGTTTGGTCGTGTTAATATCATACAAGATAGATTTGCATTTTGTTTTAGAGGATGGTGATTGTTGCAAATGATCTTTTCCAATTGTTCAATACATATTTTTAGACAATCGTTATCATTTGATTTATTAACTTGATCACCTCCATTATCTATTGGCGTTTGGTTGGAGAGTAATAGATCGGTTTGACTATCAATATGATTATCACAAAATTGTTGTGGTCGATGATGAATGAAGAATATTTCACAATCACTCTCATCGCCAATGTATCCGGCATGATGATTTCGTAATATGCAATTCAATTGTTTGAAACTGGCCTGTAATTTATTCTCAAGCCAGGTATCCAACAAGAATGTTTCATTGTCGTCATCGTCATTCATTTGATGACAATCATTGTTTGTTGAGTGATTAGTTACTGCTGGAGATGATTGATTATTTGTTGAAAGGGATGACAATCGATTATCGATGCATTTGGAAGAAATGGATTCCAAACTAGAACCTGATGACAGACCAGTACCAATCGACTGCTGTAATTGACGGCAATAATCAAGATATCGTTTAACTTTATCACTATGATGATTAGGCGATCGATGATGATTATGGTAATGGGGATGATGATATGACGATGAATTGATTGTGGTTGTCAATTGAGTATCGGTTATTGCATTATTGCTGATGGAATTTCCATTACAACCAGCTATGATAGCAGCTGATACAGGTGTTATGGGTAACATTTTGCTGAATGGTGAATGGTGAATGATGAACAGAACAGACTTTTCACATAGTTTTTGTGCACAAACAAAACAAATCAGAAGAACAAAAACAGAGAATTTCGATGATAATGGTGACTCAAGTGAAACCTATTTATGGCTGACAATATTTGTTTGTTTGCATAATGATGGCATGATGAAAAAGCAATGGCGCTATCACCATCACCATCATTATCAGCAGCAGCAGTGGTTGGTTCGAAAATATCAATCAAAAATAATCCATTCGAAAATAATGGCCATATCACAATTCATTCAGAAAAAGTGATGATGATGATGATTATTTGCATTCATTATTTTCTTGTTTGTGTAGAAATCAGTTTTTGCTTTGATTCAAATATCATCAATCAAAGTTAGCCAACGCAATTTTGATTTTAGAGAAAATGCTGTTTTTCAATTAACACTGGCATTGATATTTCTTTCTTTCTTTCTCACTGTGATGTTGGTTGTTTGATTTGAAATGATCATTACGATTGGTTAATGATGAATTTAACTTTAAATAAATCTTATTTATCAATCTGGTGAGAAACACACACACACACAGAGAAAAACCATTCAAACAGAACAAAGAGGCTAACCAAGAGAAAAGTATCCTAATCACATTGAATGGTTAATTGAAAAAATGATCCATCAATTGAGAGTAGTGATGGTGATATTGATTCCTTGGATGAGATTAGGGGATACCACTGTTATTCACGATTAGTTGATCATCTTTTTTTGTTGCAAGACCGGTTTATTGAGAATGGTTTGTTGTTGATGATGATGATGGGGTCATATAGTTTGCATTGATTAAATTATCACTAGTCAGATGGGTCATTGTTATTTCAGTGTTTGGTTGCTCGGCAACAAACAAACAGCCATTGCACCAGCCAAACATGATGGTGTTGTTGTGTTCTGCAATACGTCTGGCTGCTGGCGCATAACCAACTATCATCAAGTCGACCCGAATTAAGTCAAACCAAATAGGCTCTGTCATTGCGATGATGATAAGGATCATGCAACATCCGCCATCTTGTGGCTAATAGTCGTATCATCGGGAGGGAAAGTAATTTAGTTTTTAATTAAAAACGTCTTACAAAGTGTTATGGCTGACATTGCACGTGTTTCTATCCATCCAATATATCAAGTGAGCCATGTTAAAGAGAGGTCAATAGAAAGAAAGAAATTAATGTTGCACGTGCATCGTGAAATAGTAATATGCCCGGATACCGGGTAACCCGGGACCCGGACAACAACACATTATCAAATAACATATGCAAGGCGTGCTCATAAATTATTGAAGAAGGAAAAATTGTACGGTAGCAAGAAAAATTGATTATTTGCACATGCAATATGAAAAATAGTTTGTTTGCATCATTGTCATCATCATCATCACCATCATCATCACCACCATCATCACCACCAACATGGTAGAATTAGATGCAAGATTGGATAATCGAGTATGATGGATAATGGAATTGCATTTGCACCAATAAACATTTGCAAATCATCCATGTGGACATAATCGTTACATAATATTGTGAAACCTAAACAACAATGCTATTGTATAGGTTTTTGCTGGATTTGCAAACGAATGACGGCGGTTACCCGATCAACAAAAAACAATGGCCATCCATATGCGATTGAATTGAATTGGAAATTGTATTGCCACTGAAACATTACTCACTCACCGTTGGCAATAATCCACTCAATTGAATTCTTTCGGCTAAATTGATTTTCATACACCAACAAATGATAGCAATTGTGACTCGGGCCAATTACATGGCTTTCATTCAATTCGATTACCAAAACAAAAAGAGAGGCATCGTCGATCCAGAAATAATTAATTCCATTCAAAGTCAACAGTCGACCGAAAGTGAGCGAAAAAACAAATCAGGGACGAGGAAAAAACAATAACGATCATTTGAAAAATAGTCAAAATATGGAACTGTTACTGGAATGATGATAAGCCTAACGAATCAATCATAATGGTGGAAAGGAAAAAGCAAACACTATAATGGTTGATGATTACTATTTGGCCAAATGAATAATTATTAGCAATGGCAGGTGTAAAATCTAGCTGGAATCGGCTGCACGTGCTGCTGGCCATAATAATGATATTTTCAACATTGAATAAAATGTTTGTTTTTTCTTTTAATAATAATAGATAATGTTTCGCAATGGATTGAATGAATTACTTGAGATAAATAATAATAAAATTCATAATCATTTATGTGAAGGAAAAAGACATGAATGGTGATGATGATATTCTATATTAAATATTGTTTGGTAATAAGGACGCCACGCGTTGGTTGGCGCACGTGCCAACACTTATTGATTGATTATGGTTGTTGTGTAATATTGGCAAAAAGTGTTAAGTAATAATTAATTGATCAAACAGTCACTGATGTTGATGTGGACACTGGTGTTGTGTCATTAGTTACAGCGGTTGCTGTGGATGGTACAGGTGGACAAGGATGGCCAGTAGTGTGATTGATATTGTTGGAATTATTGAATACATCATGATAACTCCGTACGGCAGCAGCCATTGCAATGAACGGTGTTGATGCGGTAAATGCTGAATGCTGTGTCTGTTGTTGTTGCTGATATTGCTGCTGTTGATGATGCGGATGAGAGGCCTGATTCAATGATTCGGTTTGATCAAGATGCTGAGGGTGTGATTGAAAATGGCCATGGTATGATGGTGGATAGTTGGAAGATGATATAGCTGCCAATGACGGATCAACCGAACCGGACTGAGCCAATGAAGAATGGCTTTCATTGGGATATGAAGAAGGATTGGTCATATCCATCATATCCTGATTGTGACCATGGTATTGCTCACTTGGATAATAGCAGGAACGATGCTGTGCATGAGAATAAGGTCCAGTATGTTGTTGCTGTTGTTGCATTTGGACCATCATTTGAGTGAAGGATGTGGGATAATGCGAACCCTGATGATGATGAGGCTGATATCGGCTCCAAGCATCAGTAGCAATAGTGGCCGAATTGGTTGATGATGGGGATGATTGGGAGGATGATTGTGTGGGCGCTAATGATGCTGTTGGCGGATAAAGACTAGAAGCATATGATTGCGATGCATGCGAATAATCATTGACCATCATTGGATTGACCAAAGCAGTGGAGGATTGATTATTGGACATTATCGGTGGTGTTGAAGCGAATGATGAGGATGCTGTTGTTGATTTAGCATTGTTGGCATGTTGGTGATGATTATGGTGATAGTAATAGGAATCGCTATTGAAACTTGATTGTAAAAGGCCCAAATAGCTAGAATGGTGATGATGACCATGATTGGGAGAATAGTGATGATGGTGGTGATGGTAAAGGGCTGCCGCTGCAGCTGCCGACGCATTATTACTGCCAGACGAGGACTGATGATGATCGTTGGCAAAAGCAGCATCACAATTCGAATTATTATTATTATTATTGGTAGGATTGACCGATCCCATCAGATGATGACTATGATGATGCGACGCTGCGGTACCACTGGTAGCTGCCGCAGCGGCTGCCGCTGCTGCTGCCGTAAGCGTTATGTTTGGTGAAATATGTATGGACATGTCCAAGGTAAGATCATTGTTGTTTAACGATGTGGCCAGCGCAGCAGTGGCGGCCAATGGTTTAGTCGATGCGAATGTTGTGGTAGTCAATGCCTGGCCAGTGGAGATTGCCGAAGTGGTAGTTGATGTGGTAGTGATTGTGGGCGATATCGATGATGCTGATGCACCGATGGTCATCGATACTGATAAAGACAATGGTCTTGTCGCACTATAAGCCGATGATGAAGAATGTTGTGTGTGCAACTGGCTAATTGATTGGTGATTGCCGGTCACATCATCCAAACTTTTCAATCGATTGGATAAGGAATCGCTTTCATACAAAGGATACGACGACGACGATGATATCTGATCAGTGATAGCCGTGGAATAAGCGGATGACTCGAATTGGCTAGATGCAGCAGCATGATGCATCGATCCATATGATGATGATGGATTTTGACTCTCATACGAGGGTTGTTGTTGCAGTTGACCATGACGATTTGGATTAACGGCCGACTGATATGTGCTGTAATTTGAACCGATCACTGGATTGGCAGGCACAACAACAGCATTTGCCGATGTCATTGCCGCATTGGATTGTTGAGTGGATGGATAAAGTGGCGCAGCATAATAATAACAGGAAAAAGGGGAATTGAATTTCCAAAATGAAGCGGGCAATTTGCGTTTAATCATTGGTGTATGGAGCAATTGCAATCGTCGCAGATAACGACGTTTGCACAATTGATAACGGGGCCGATGATGATGGGATTTGGTTTGATTATATGCAATATATTTGCCATTACTCGAATCAATCATGGATTGATTTGGATTCGAATCAGGACTTTGGTCATTCGAATTGGTGGTAGAGATTAATAAACCACTATTATTGCTAGCACTGTTATTGCTGTTGTCACTATTTCGACTGCAACAACGCTTTGCATCCAATGAGGAATCTATTGATTTTGCTACTGTCATGGCCGTTGTTGTTGTGGTAGTTGCTGTTTGATTATGATTCACCGGTGATGTTGAGCTACTGACCATAGCCGAAGACGAGGATGATGAGGAAGATGCGGATAACGATTTTTTGTTAGCACTGAAATGGCCATCATTATCATTATCATCGTCTTTCGAATGTTTTGCATTTTCCGGTTGATGTTCATCATTCCTATTTGCACCGTTGTCATTTCCACTGTAGACTGCATCTGCTGAACAAGCACAAGAAAAAAGCAAACAATATTTTAGCATAACAAAATGACAAAACAAAATCATTGTTTCTCGTTTCGTAGGTTGCACGTGATCTCGATAACAGAATTAATTTTTTCCCAACTGATAATGAAAAACTCATTTAGATTAGCCAGAAACAAAGCGATGTATTAGAATGTAATAGAATGGTCATTGGCCACAATCAACATGCATGAGACCCACAAATAAAAGGTCAGATGAGATTAGACTTTTCAAATAGTTGTTTGGTCATTCGAATCAAACAGAAAATCCAACAGATTTTCGCATTGAAGCGTTTGTTCGGTTTGATTGTTACTAAACGATTATGAGAGTGATAGTGGCAATCAACCAATAGAAATTTGGCCACCCAGTCACAAAATGGTAAATTTATCATTTTTGTTTTTGCTGACCACAAAAAGACAAAGGTCATGGAAAATGATAAAAATAAAGATGATCCTTGCATTTCCATTCTGGGCGAGTTGCTCAGAAAAGGGAAATGGAGTTTATCGAATGAATGTGATGGCATTATAGGTCCAATATTTATTCAATTTTTTCATGGTTGCGTCGCCGTATTCGGTCGCGATGATGATGTTTATGAATCGAATTCATTTTGGCATAGTGTGTGTGTGTGTGTGTGTGCTGTCTACATTCCAAACTAATCATCATCATCAAACAACACCGACAAAAAATGTTGTCAACGATGTTTGATGATTGAACAAAGCGAAAGAAAAATTCCAATGCTAAGGCCAATGTTCTTTTTGAATTGAGGCGCAAACAAAAAAACGAAAAAGTTTTCGGGATAAGGAAAATGACAATATTTGGCTCTCGATAATCACTAATGGAAAGAAATTCCAAACATCTTTGCTTTTTCTGTTCAAATAATGATCTGCTGGCATTCATGACGAGTGTGCAAAATCAAACTTTGTAAATGAAGATGTGGCAATTTAAATTAATTAAAAACAATCTTTTCGCTCAACATTACCGGTGCTTTTATCGTAGATATTGGAATGATCATATGATGATGATCCGTTGGGACTAGTGGATGATCGAGATGCGGAAGCCTGTACAACATGATTAGTGAATGATGATTGTTGTTGTGATGGCGTTTGTTTGGTATTGAATAGCAATGCAAATGAACGTTGGAAATGTTGATTAATGGATGTCATAATGTCGGTTTGAATATAGCTATGCAGAATGGAATTGGCCGATAGATAGATGGTTTGTATGTTTGATAAATGATCCTCATCATCGTAATCATCGATAATGGCGTCACCATTGTCATCATAGTCGTCACCATCCTCAATATCGGCATCATCGTTATGGTCATCATCATAATCGATACCCTCATCATCATCATCGTCATCCTCGTCGTCGTCATTGTCATCATCGTCATTTTGGGTGATAATCATTGAAGAATCTTGACCAGTCTTATTATCCATCGGATCAATGATTGTCAGGGATTCTTTCGATGTATTGAGGGCATCACTGTAGAATGCATGGCCATTATTGTTGTTGTAATCGATGGAATTAGCCACATTGTTATCTGGCGGGGATTGTTCCAATTTGGTTATATTTTGCGCGAAATAATTGTTGGTTGTGGATATTGTTTGTTCATGTGGATCGATTGATGATGAAGATGAGGATGAGGAAACTGCTTCCGATGTCGTTGTTGTAGGTTGTGAATAACCGGATCTTTGTTGATAATGACTTGCTCTGAAATAGTGACCATTATTATTGTTGGTCGGCGACGATGATTGTGATCTCAACGGTGATGATGCAATGTTGTTGTTGTCGCCATACAAATTGGTACTGCTTGATGGTGATATGATGGAATGTTGCGGATGCGGATGATATTGATGGTGAAGACTATTGGAATTGGGATTGTTGTGGTCAGCCATAATGGTTGGCTCTGATGAATTAGTCATCAAACCAGTGGTTGGACTTTCGAATCGATTCATTTGAAATATGATTTTTCAATTTAAGGAAAAAGAGTTGAAATGAAAATCAATCAAGATTTGAGCACACACTGCACATTTTAGGATCGAGTGATTGATTGATAAATAGATTGATTGAAACATGTATGTGACACATTACATATTTTGCAAACAAGATTCCTCAGATCAGTCGAAAAGTTAGTTAAATGGGTTGGAATGTGAAAATAGTTAAATAGTCAGTTTGTTGTTTGTTTGGTATGATGATGATGGTGGTGGCTTATAATTATGGTGAGACAACAAAATATTGATTAACTAACCCGATCGTGTTTGGATTGGATTGATGATCGCCATCACCATATCGACTGAAGGAAAATTGCACATTGAAATTTATTTTAAAATTTTGTTATCGTTTCACTTTCATCTTTCTTGTTTCTCGTATACAAGATTCGAATGTTTCATCGAAGAAATTCTGCCTTGGCAATCATTGCAACGATAATAATTTTGGTTTGGATGCTTTTCGCTGATTTTCATCTATATAAGCAAACATGTATGGAGCATGGTTCATAACCAGAAAATGTTCTGATTGGTCTACGTGTTCCAGAAATGGGCGGTATTTCCATCCATTTTTGGTTTGGTTGGATAGTGTAGTTCTCCGTGTGCATGTATTTGGCATTTGCATTGGCGATAGTCATCATTGATCAGAGGCATATGATCTTTTTGCTTGTTTATTTCTGGAATTCACATAACAATGATCATTATCGACATTTCTTTTAGCACTAAATCGTGCCATTTGCTATCAAATAACTTTTGCGAAAAAATGAAAAAAATTCGTTCGAAAAGCGATAGATGGTGCCACAATGGATTAGACTCGCATTTCTGTTTGTTGTTGATAAAGTTGTGCAAAGAACGTAATTTCAGTGTTGTGACAAACAACCAACAAATATCAAAGTGGTTAATCAATCAATCAAAGTGTGTGTTTTGTTTTATGATTCATCATCATCATGTCGATGGAAAGTAAGTTTTCTAAATTGTAATCCAGAATGGGCGTTAAACTTGATGTTTTTGATTTGCCAAGAACATTTGTTCAATTTGAAATTCGCGGCCAAAGAATTGGAACGAAATTCGAAAAAATGCCTGAAAGATGAATCGGTTGAGAAATTGAAATGCAAAAAAGCCATCCAGAAAGGTAATATGGAGGGTGCTCGCATACATGCCGAGAATGCTATCCGTCAGAAGAACCAATCGTTAAACTATTTACGAATGTCAGCTCGAATCGATGCTGTCGCATCACGAGTGCAAACGGCTGTCACCACTAAACGTGTTACACAATCGATCGCAGGCGTAACTAAGGCCATGGATTCGGCTATGCGTTCGATGAATCTTGAAAAAATAAGCCAAATCATGGACCAATTCGAAAAACAATTCGAAGATCTCGATGTGCAAACCACCACTATGGAAAATTCCATTAGCAGTTCGACAACGATAACCACACCGGAAAATCAAGTGGATTCATTGATGCACCAAGTAGCGGATGAAGCCGGGTATGTTATGTCATTGCATTTGTATTAGCATAACTAATATAATGCATTCATTTTGTTTTCAGCCTCGAATTGAACATGGAATTGCCATCGGCCAATCAATCAACCGTTGGCAGCAAGTCCACTGCAGTTGCATCATCCGATCAGGATGAACTTTCCAAACGATTGGCTCAATTACGACAAATGTGACACTTTTTTCCAAACTATCATATCTTTCCTTGTTGACATTTTTATTTTCTAATAAAATTAGCAATTTTCAGACATTTAAATTATCACAAACTTTGACTTTATCAGCAGGCAAAAGATGGCGCTATAGTAGATTTGTTTATGACCAAACACATGGTGCCAATACTGAGAAGTTGATTAGTTTGGATTGAAAATGTTGTTGATTAAGTCATATGGCAGACGATTGTACAAATGTATTCATGTCAGCCAATTTCGACAAATTCGAATGCGTCCACAAGACCCGGAACAAGTGGCCACCATGGAAGAATATGAATTTGCGGGAGAAAAACATTCAACAAAACGATCCAAATCGGTATTTTGTTGGGGATTTTCAGCAACCGGCGCGCTAGGTCGTCACAGCATTTTTGGTCGATCGCAGAAAGCGGATGGTCAACTGGAAATGCCAAAGCGGACCGTGATACGAGCACCACAACGTCTAAGATTTGTGAATCCTCGATGTCATGTTTATGATGTAGCAGCGGGATCCGGTTTCACTGTGATTGCGGCCACCTATGACGGCACTTCACATGTATTGTTTGGCTGTGGTCTTAATACCGACTCGCAGATTGGCTGCCAATTCAACCATTCCAATGAGCCTTTGGTTTGTGTAGCCGAGCCAGTACCAATCGATCTGCCATTGGATTCGACCAAAAGAAATAGACAAAATGCAGAAAAGGTGATTAAAGTAGCATGCGGTCGCGCTCATACTGTATGTCTGACAAATCATGCCAACGGTAAGTGTTTATATTTAATCAAGGCAAATCTATCCTATCTTCAAATTAGTGTTTACTTTGGGTAACAATTCATTCGGTCAGTGCGGACGTCCCATCGTGGATGATGAAAAATATTTTGCCTCCAAACGTGTTCATCGGATTGACTACGATGAAAGCGATCCTATCATAGATGTTTGTTGCGGTCTCGACCATACACTATTGCTCACTAAATCCGGTGTTGTCTATTCATTTGGTTGGGGTAATGATGGTCAATTGGGTCAAGGATCGAATCGTTCATCGTGGAAATTATCCAAAGTTATCGGCGATGTTCAAAATGAACGAATCATCAAGGTTTCATCAGCCGGTGATTGTGTGCTGGCCATCAATGGTAAATGATTCGAATGAAATTTACAATCACATTGAATGTTGTTTGCTCTAAGATAAAGGACAAGTGTTTGGCTGGGGTAATAACGAATATGGACAGCTAGCAATGGCTAATACGAATGACACGCAAATTCATACATCCAAACATGTTAGACTTGATGACAATATGATTGGAAAAGTGTGCGATGTAGCGGCTGCCGGTTCAATGTGTGCATTAGTGAATGGTAGGCAATTTGTTTGGTTTGGTTGACTTAATGATAATCATTTGATGGATAATCAGGCTCAGGTTCGGTATTTGTTTGGGGTTATGGAATACTTGGATTCGGACCCAGTATACGGGAAAAGGTGATGCCAAGCGAATTGAATGGCAATCTATTCGGTCGTAATATATTGAATAGGGATACACGTGTTAGCAGCATTACTGCCGGTTTACATCATTTTGGTGCCATCAACAGTAAGTGCATTGGTTTGATGATGACCACCATGATAATTGTATCATATTTAACCAAAGATAAAGGCGAATTATTCATGTGGGGCAAGAATAATCGTGCCAATCTTGGAATCGGCTCCAAACATGACATGATGTTTCCATACAGAGTAGGTATTCATATGAATTCATGGTGAATGGTTATATAATTGATCTATTTCAGATATCAATACCAACATATGTGCTCAAATTGAGTCTGGGTATCGATCATTCCATCGCCATTGGACAGCGATTGATTTGATTTGTTTGAAAAATGTAAATCCTCATCGGCAGATGGCCATTGTATATTCATTCATCAATTTAAATCGCATAACATTCTCTATGAAAGTTTTCTCTGTTTCCAAACAAAACTTGTGTTTATTTGAATTGAATAAAAAATGATTTTTTCCTTCTAGGTCCAGATGCTGGTTTTATGAGTTGTGTTAGGTTGGTGATTGTGATCGAACCAAGGTAACGAAATAGCCATTGCGCACGGTCCTCACCACTCTTGTTCATTTTGTGTGTGTGTGTGTTTCAGGGTCCAAGCACGAAATCTGGGAATGAGCTATGGCGAACGAAATGAATGAAGGAACAAACGAAATTGGAAACCACTACCACCATTATTCGTGTCGGGAACATTGTCAAGAAAGCGAGCGAATGAATGAATGGGGCAGAGAAAATTGACCAAAAAGGGGAAAAACTCAAGAATGGAATGCAACTGGAAAATAAGCTGTTGTGTGGCGTGTGTGGTGGTTAACGATAACCAAGCAACAAACTAAACTAAGCACTGAAATGCTAAACGAGCAGCCAACAACAAAGCAAACGAACGAAATGCAACAGGCAAATAGTGATGGCGATGATGAAGGCCAAATAATTTATTTGTTGATGGTGGTGGTTGCTGTTAGTAGTCGTGGTCTTCGTCATCATTATCGTCATCGATATGTGTGAGCCGAAATGAATGAAGTTTTGCTTGTTTACGTGAAATGGAAACAAGAATGTTAATGGCATAGGATGCTCTAGCCTGTTTGTTTGCTCTAAATTGCAGCATTGAACCATATATCATACAGTGGTATAGTGATATAGTGATATAGTGATATTAGTGGTATTAGTGATATTTCTCTATCCCAATCAATGAATGTGGTGCCTAGCCACGACCATTCTGCAGATATTTGTTTCATCTGTTGCTTTGTTGCCAATATATGTATTGGAGCATCTCATTCTTGACATACACTCTCTCTCACAATCATCATTGGTTTGAAGCGAGCCTCTTTTTCTTGTTGTTGCATTCTTGTGTGTTGTGATGGACGACTAGTTGATTTTGTCCGTTGTTGTTGTTGTTATGATCGTCGTCGTCTTTGTATATGCTTAATGTGGATGCTTCTATGTTTTCGATAATTTGGCTCATCTTTTCGACGACGACAACGATTTTGACGATGATGGTGATGATGGTGATGATGAAGAAAAAGATGATGCTCAAGATGTGAACAACAACAACAATCAGAGGATATTGTTTTCACAACAATATTATTAGACAATAGAATCATCCATTCTCCGCCATATGATCACCATTTCCACAATCTTATACTCATCAATGATAAACAACAATTGTGAAAGCCAACTTGAAATAACGTCATCCAAACCAAAATTCTTGATTCGATAAGTGTGTGCCAAGCAAGATAAACATAACATATTTAATGCTGTGATCATTGATTGCTTTAACCAACAAAAATAGTGAACAAATAACCAAACAAGTGAAAATATCATCATAACATTGTTTCTCTATGGTAATGAATGTGTTTTTTGAAATATTTGATAATCATCTGTAATCTGGATTGCATCAAACACACATAGCACAAGGTCACTATCACATGCTATTAATTAATTGATTGATCAATACTCATCCGATTGATAGACAGCAAATAAACTTTGATAAATTCCTAGACAGACAAAACAAAAAGATCAAACATACATTAGAGAAAAAGGTGAGGTTTTGTTGTGGGTAAAATTTTCTGCCGCATCATTAGCATGAGTGACATTTTGGTTGGAAAATGTCAATTGTCTGATGGACCATTTCTTCACTGTCTGGGCTATGATGGAATTTTGACATTTGCTTTGATCGACAAGAATTTGTCAATTTCATTTGCAAATAGTTTTGCTTCTGTTTATCATCCATTCAGTATGTGATATGCAAAAATGACTGAGAAAATGGAGAAAGCAAAACAAATTATAAATAGCATAGACTAGAACAACCATGTATGTGTGTGGGTGGATGGATGCAGGATGCAAAGACAAACGGAGAATTTCAAAGTTACAAACAAACATTCTCTCTTCTCTGAAATGACTTGTGTGCTGTGTGTGTATCGGCATTCTATTCTAAATTGGAAATTGGATATGACAGTGGGTGTATCATGATTAAGATATTGATATTGGTTCAATAAACAAAGTGACGTGTTTGATATTTTTTCTTTATTCCCAACAGATTTTCGATTGTTGAATGAAACAATGGTGCCATATGGAATGAGGAATCAGAAATGGCTTAAAGCAACCTGCCAGTGCAAATGAATGCAATGAATCAGTACAAACAAAAATGATAAATAGATTAACTATTATCGAATGAATGACCATTTCCTCAATGTTTCTCGACACCAAACCAAACCAAAACACTATGCTGCTCGATTGGATTCCAATACCAAAGTACAACTGATTGCCACGTCTACTCAACAATTTGCCTCACTCAATTCTATTTGCAACCGCACCATGCATATTGTCTTTCGAAATGATGATACCTCTCTTACGACAATAATATCCCATTTGCCTTTGTATTGATATTAACATTGACCATAATCGTTATCATTATTATTGATGATCCGAAGTTCACAAACTGGTCCTGCCAACACAGGTCCAATCAATTCAAGACTGGAGTCGAATGCCAACAATACCAATAATGGCGGCGGAAGCGGTAATCACCATCATCATTTCATCCATCATCATAATAATCAACATCATCACCACAACCAGCATACCATTCTGCTCCATCCTCACCAACAACAACAACCACAACTATCGCATCATCACCACTCACCGCAACAGCAACAAAGCCAATCACCGTCCCAACAAACGCAACAGCAACAAGGCAAATACAAACGTAATGTGTTGGAACAGATTCGCAATTCTTTGAAGCCGTTTGCCAATGCATCGGATTGTGGTGGCCATCGAAGTGGCCAGCCGCAGCAATCGTCATCTCCGCTGCCGTTGGTGCCGCCGCCCATGGTGGGATCCAGTATAAATGCCAATTACCATCATGATAATCATGCTCATCATGGCTATCATGGCTATCACCAGCAACATAATAATAATGTCCACCAGTCCAACAACAACAATATCTACCCACAACAATCATCCATTCATGGAGCGAAACCGCTGATGAACAACAATGATCATCAACCAACAGCGACTTTGTTGAACGATGTGAATCGTCAGCAGATAATCAAACGGGTACTTGAAACTGGTGGTTCCGAGGTAAGATTGGACTGTTATGTTTGTTATTGTTATTGATGATGATTGTTCACTAGGCTTTGCTTTCAATGATGCAGGATAAACTGAAAGGTGGTGCAGAAATGGAATCGAACACCAATCATCATACTTCATCATCATCATCATCATGTCATTATACTCATCATCATAAAGTACAACAGCATCCTATTGTGATCGATCAACAACGTATACAACAACAACAACAACAGCAATATTCGCATAAAGTGATCAATAAAAAATCATCATCATCATCGGCATCCACAATCATGATGACCACCATGTTTGAATGTTCGGATGCGCAGAGTTTGTACAGCGGGGCGACTAGTGAGAAAAGTGCATCCAGTTCAGTGCGATCCGACAGTCCAATTGTCATGGTTAACGGTGCTAATCATAATAATAATAACGCTATCCTTGCTGGCAATCATCATCATGCCATTGTTGCCAATCATCACCATCCTCATCAACAGCCGCAGCAGCAACGAAGCAACAGTAATGGCAGCATCCATCAGATGTCATCGCTCGATTCGATTTGCTATTCCTCATCTTCATCCGGTCTCTGTGGTCAATCTGGTGCTGGTCCGCCTCCACTGCCTCCACCATTGGCCACACAGGAATCGCAAGCATCTTCCAATTGTTCCAGCCTTCATAATGTCCTATCACCTGCAACTCAATACCATAGGCTGCAACAACAACAACAGCAACAGCAGCAGCAACAACAACAACAACAACAATCATCTTTTGTATCGACTAATCGTCAAGCTGCGATCAATAAGCCGCAATCCATAGCCAATGCAACTTTTGCACACCGTGTATTATCACCAACGATTTCAGCAAATTTATCTGCAGGGCCGCCGCCACCGCCATTTCGACCGACCGATCCATTGCCGCCACCCCCATTGCCACCACATAGACCAACGTCGAATTGTACAGTTGCACCACCTCCTATACCACCATCACAGCCGCATCCATCGGCAACGTTATCTTCATCTGAATCATCTTCATCGAAAGCGAACGAAACTAATTTGATGCAGATCAAAAATTACATCACCAATCAGATGGCCACGATATCTACCATAGCATCCGGCTCAAACACTGTGTCATGCAAGAATCAAACTGCCTCAACAACATCCACCACTGTGACCAGTACCCCGTCGTACACGGTGCAGTGTCGTCCGAACGCATTCAGTTATGCCTCGTCTGCATCCTCATCATCACCGCAACGTGGTGGCAGCCCGATTTCATTTGCAAATTCCAGATTCACAGCTGCAGCAGCCAATATAGCATTCAATTCGATTATTGGAGCAGCCAGTTCATCAGCTACATCCACAGCTCAATCCACTGTCACTAATTCCACGACCGGTTTGGTTTCCCAGGTGACGCAAAAATTACACAATCTTAATATGAATTCAGTGGCCACCGCTCATACAGGCAGTACTAACAGTTTGCTATCGGCCTATTCCAGTCAAAGTTTTGCTCATAGTCCACCGCCGTCGTATGCAGCGTCAAGTAGTTCGGGCAGACAATCGCCAACACCCACTATCAGTTCGAGTTCGGATTACGCATCCATTCCGGTGTTGTCACCACCGCCCAAGACGCATCGACAAGATCAGTCGCAGCAAAATCAATCGGAATATAATCATCGCAAGTTATCGTCGCCAATCTCATCCACATCATCGATAGGCGTTCATACTCAATCGTCGACATCGTCATCGACGAATCGAAGAGCGCAGCCATTGCCGCCGCAATCGGAAACAGCCAAACATTCTTTGCAACCGTGGTCGGCCAGACAAGCCATATCTCAATCGCCGATCATAATGCAATCAGTCAAATCACAACAGGTCCAAAAACCGATATTGCAGACAGCCGTTGCACCGACGTTGCCGCCAATCAATGTCAAACTATCGATAGCATCATCCCAATCCACCTCGATGTCCATATCGACAGTGATGTGTATGAATCAGAAAACAACACCCACCGGTATAGCGACACAGCCCAAAGCTCCATTAACTTTAGCTCCTTCGTCATGTGGTTCGGCTCATGTGGCTACACCCGCCTATACGGCATCCTGTTCATCAGTATCGCCCGCTTCAATGTCATCCTCATCAATGTCTCGGTCATCGTTATCGACAAGTAAAAATCCGCCTCCATATCCAAGCGGATCCATGGCCAAAGCAAATCAGCCACTTCCCCTACCGCCCTCTTCATCGTCATCATCGTCATCGGGCCATCATCAATCATCGACGACGGCCAACAAATCGGATACAGGATATCATGCCGCTCCACCACCACCTTATTCATCTGCCGTACAACAGCAGAATCAAAATCGAATGGCGGCACTGTCATTCTCCAACACCAGATTGATGTTGTCCACTCAAAGTTTGGATTCGCAGACGCAAAGTTCGGATATGTCATGTAAATCGCCCACACCACCGCCTACAGCGGCTGCAGCATCATCATCGGCGGCAGTGTCGGCACCGCCTCCTCCGCCACCTCCCCCTTATTCCTTGTCAGTCAGTCAGAACGATTCGATAGCGCAAATCTTATCCGGTCTGAGTAATGGTTCCAGTAGTGGTGGTGCTACTGCAAACAACAATGTAACTAATGCGGCAATACAGGTTCCAACAACCGATCCACCAAGCTATGCATCGTCGATGGCAGCATTAGCAGCACAACGTGTTGTTTATAACAGTAATGTCACTGGAAATGGTGCCAATTGCTCCACCTATGTTCAATCAGCTACTGGCATTGCGGTGGCCACAACCACAACCAGCGACCATGTTTCCTCATTGTGTAATTCATCTCAAAACTGTGATCTGGTCAATACGGTGGAAAGCATCTGTACATCGCAGATTAGTGCATTACAAGGTGGCACATCATCATCACCTGCCACCGCAGCGGTTACTGCTGTTTCAACTGTTTCAACCGTAGCAGCTAATCGACGTATTGGCTTGCCGCCATCCGGTGAATCTGCACCTGGACCACCTCTACCGCCCAAGCCAAACAGCAGTAGCAACAACACCAGCAACAACAACAACAACAATAATAATAATAATAATAATAATACTCACGCTAATCATGCACCTCCTATACCACCTTCTCTTTCGCATCTGCACGGTGGCCATTTGCAATCGTTGACCACATCGGATAATGTCAGTGGTGAAGATTATGAGTTGGATTCGTCCACCTATTCGACTACCACCAATGAATCACTATCGGCCTCCATCTACGGCCAACAACCGTTTGCCAAGATGATGGCCACCGGATCCACAACAACATCAAGCCATGAAAATAGTGCCAGTTCGACTGCCACATCGATTGTGAATGTGAACAACAACAACGATAATGATAATAGTGATGATTGCCAAACTTGTCAGCAACAATCGAGCAATGGCAGTAATGGCAACACTTGTGATCTATGCAAACAATGTGATGATGATGGCAACGATGGTTGCCGTGATGTGTTCGAACAAACCGAGGATGGCAGCAACAAACGTACCCATCAATCGCCCATTCCTACGCGCAAGAATCTGTCGAAAGCCAAGGAAAAAGAAAGACGCGAATTCAAAGTGCGAAACTATTCGCCGGCTGCATTCAAATTCTACATGGAACAGCATGTGGAGAATGTGATCAAATCACAGCAGCAACGAGAAAAGCGTCGTGAGCAACTGGAATCGGAAATGAAAAAGGCACGTCTGTCCGAAGAAGATCAACTGGGCCTGAGACAGATGCTCTATCAGAAAGAATCCAACTATATACGGCTGAAACGGGCCAAGATGGATCGTTCCATGTTTTCCAAAATCAAAACCATCGGTGTGGGCGCGTTCGGTGAGGTGGCACTTGTTCGCAAATTGGACGCCAATGTTCTGTATGCAATGAAAACACTGCGTAAAGATGATGTGCTCAAACGTAATCAGGTGGCTCATGTGAAAGCTGAACGTGATATATTGGCGGAAGCCGATTGCGAATGGGTGGTGAAACTGTACTACTCATTTCAGGATGACAAACATCTTTATTTTGTTATGGATTACATTCCTGGGGGCGATCTTATGTCATTGCTCATCAAAAAGAATATCTTTGACGAACCGTTGGCCAGGTACGGGACCAACAGATCTTTTTTTCCCATATATTTTCATTGATTGACTTTTGTTTTGCGAATAGATTCTACATTGGCGAATTGGTTTTGGCTGTAGAAAGTGTACATAAAATGGGTTTCATTCATCGTGATATTAAACCGGATAATGTGCTCATCGATAAGGATGGCCACATCAAGCTGACCGATTTCGGCCTCTGCACTGGATTCCGTTGGACACACAATTCTCGTTATTATCACGATCGTGTCGACTCAATGGATCTAGAGGAGGCCAGACAGATCAGTTCATACGATTGTAATTGCAAACTGGCCAAACCATTGGAACGACGAAAACGCCGCGAACATCAACGCTGTTTGGCTCACTCGTTGGTCGGTACGCCCAATTACATTGCACCCGAAGTGCTGGCCAAAAATGGCTACACTCAACTGTGTGATTGGTGGAGCGTAGGAGTGATACTGTATGAAATGGTGGTGGGACGACCACCCTTCTATGCCAACACTCCCGAAGATACTCAATTAAGGGTAACCATATTGATGATTAGTGTCAAGTGTGAGAGACATTGATTGATTTTTATTCATTCTTATAAAGGTGATACGTTGGCGGGAATATCTCCAGATCCCCACATTCATATTGAACAAAAGACTTTCGGATGAAGTGATCAAATTGATTGAGCAATTATGCTGCGATGAAAGCGAACGTCTTGGACGTAACGGTGCCGAAGAGATCAAGCGGCATGCATTCTTCAAGCAAATAGATTTTAGTGAAAATCTTCGTGAACAGCCAGCGCCATACGTGCCAGAAATCAAATTCGATACGGATACATCCAATTTTGATCCAGTCAGTCCGGATCGTTTACATTCGATCGATGCCGATGATTGTATCAGCATGAATTGTTTCAATGAATTCGGTGATAAAATGACCAACTTGGATCACCGTAACAATAACAACAACAATAATGGCAAAAACAAAGCCAAATCATCGCATCCGGATCATGCGTTTTTTGAATTTACGTTCCGGAGATTTTTCGATGCCATCGAACCGTTTCGTTTAAGTAATAATGACGGTCACCACCACGCTGGCCATTCTCATCACCACCACCATCATCATGCCCATCACCACCATCATCAGACCGGACAAGTGGATGGGCAATCCTCCAATCATTCATCGCCGAGAAACGGTGCTGCTGCTGCTGATTGCAACATTGACTCGAATGCTAGCGAAACAGCAAGTGATTATGAAGAAGTGGTCATTATGACCAACAACAATAATGACGAAGAGAATGTGTTGATCGCATCATGCCTATCATCGCCGACATCTGCCACAGTCGAACAAATCAATCCCAATTGTGCAGTAATGAAGAACAATACCAATGCGCTCGATTCGGATTCAGATTCAATCACCAAATCGACCACAGCAGCATCATCACCAATCGTTAATGACAAGGCAACGGGCAAAGATTGCGAACAAAACAAATCATCCAATGATGAACAGGGTAACAATCCGGTGTTTGTTTGATCAATCATCGATCTCGCCAACCATTCTCAACACAATAATCGACAAATTGAGCAACAAGCCATTCACAATGTGATTGATCACTCACTCATGCTATAATATTTATTGAATCACCATCATTGTCTTTAATCAATTATCAATTATCAATCTTCCATTGCATCTGGCCTGTACATATTTATTGTATCAAAGACAAAATGCCAATTACTTACTATATTCTGTGACTGAAATGGACAACCACATCCATGCAAACATCCTCAAATCTCAAATTAACTATAGTTTTTTGCTTGATAAACTCCTTGAATCGGTCCATATTAACATTGCTTTTTGCTCGACATTCAACTAAGCCAAATACCAGAGTTCAAATACACTTGCTATACAAATCATTATTATTATTTTATTAATTTTTTTCTATTTTGTAATTTTTTCATTTTTCAAAATATGATTATCATACTGAATAAAGAAAATCTTATTTTCAGCCGTGTTTTCTTTCAATTTGATATTGTCATTGTCTCTTTATTCAAGTATCTTTCGGTGAATCCGCGTTGGTATTATGATGTTAGACTTGTTCAAAATGATAATGTTATTGGCAAAAACAAACTCTTGTTTTTCATTGTATTCTCATGATGCGAATGTTGCTTCCACTTTGAATGTCGTTTATGAAGTACGCCAACTGCTCAAACTACGTGCGTTGGATAGCGCATGTTGAAAAGGAAATTGTCAATTGTCAACTTGACTGCAGTGTGAGCATGTTGACGAAGTGATGATGAAATGAAACTTGTTGTTTTTGTTGAGTATAGAATTATTTTTTGTGTGATTATTCTGTTGCGAATTAATTGTGATACGAATAATTGAATGTTTATTAGTTAGAAGTTTTATGATAAGTTTTCCCAAACAAAGTTTTTAGTTTTTGTGAATTTTCTTTTTGATTTACATTTCATCATCGACTCAGTTTCAATTTGTTTTGAGTAAAATTTTCTTAAAAATGAAAAATCATTCCCCAAAAAATAAAGACGATGAAAGTGTATTGTTACAAATTCCACTGATTAATTGTGACCCGAATTAATGTTAATTGAAAATTTTCAATAAGTTTTCGAAAAAGTTTTTTTCTAAATTTTCCTTTTTGTGTTCAGCACGCGCATTTCATCATTGACTCATTTTTTTCAAACATAATTTTTGAAAAGTGCTTAATCATTCCCCAAAACAATGCACACTGCGCATATTGTTTACATTTCATCACTCGCTTTTTGTTTGTGGTTATCAACAATCAACGTGGAATTATCCGAATATTTTCTGGCTTTGGATCGAACAAATGGTTCTTTGTCGTATTCCAAATAATATTGTCTGCTGATTGTTTTGTTGACTATGAAATGTCATAACGTAGTAAACAAAGTGGATAACATATAAGCCCGGCAGTGCTCGCGCCTCGATTCAATGAATTCGAAAAGCGTTTTGGGCAGAATTTTGCCTACATGACCACTGCCGGGTGTTTGCTATGGAATTGATATATATCACTATCAACAATGAACGAATCAGCAGAAGAATATCAATTGGAACGACAAAAGAATACCAATATGGAATCAATGGTGCACAAGTGAACAGAATAAAACAATTCTTCAACTGGAATCACGAACCTTTAACTGAGCAAAGCAGACGCAGATAAGTAATTGTTAATTGTTATTTCTCTTTTTCGTGACTTTTCATAACTATGCATACGAAATCTCCGCATCTTATTAGGGGAGGGAAGGTTCGTGAGCTGCTTTCGCTCAGGGGGGTTAGGGAGTTAGGTTAGGTTAGGGAGTTAGGTTAGGTTAGGGAGTTAGGTTAGGTTAGGGAGTTAGGTTAGGTTAGGGAGTTAGGTTAGGTTAGGTTAGGTTAGGTTAGGTTAGGCCAGGCCAGGCCAGGCCAGGCCAGGCCAGGCCAGGCCAGGCCAGGCCAGGCCAGGCCAGGCCAGGCCAGGCCAGGCCAGGCCAGGCCAGGCCAGGCCAGGCCAGGCCAGGCCAGGCCAGGCCAGGCCAGGCCAGGCCAGGCCAGGCCAGGCCAGGCCAGGCCAGGCCAGGCCAGGCCAGGCCAGGCCAGGCCAGGCCAGGCCAGGCCAGGCCAGGCCAGGCCAGGCCAGGCCAGGCCAGGCCAGGCCAGGCCAGGCCAGGCCAGGCCAGGCCAGGCCAGGCCAGGCCAGGCCAGGCCAGGCCAGGCCAGGCCAGGCCAGGCCAGGCCAGGCCAGGCCAGGCCAGGCCAGGCCAGGCCAGGCCAGGCCAGGCCAGGCCAGGCCAGGCCAGGCCAGGCCAGGGCCAGGCCAGGCCAGGCCAGGCCAGGCCAGGCCAGGCCAGGCCAGGCCAGGCCAGGCCAGGCCAGGCCAGGCCAGGCCAGGCCAGGCCAGGCCAGGCCAGGCCAGGCCAGGCCAGGCCAGGCCAGGCCAGGCCAGGCCAGGCCAGGCCAGGCCAGGCCAGGCCAGGCCAGGCCAGGCCAGGCCAGGCCAGGCCAGGCCAGGCCAGGCCAGGCCAGGCCAGGCCAGGCCAGGCCAGGCCAGGCCAGGCCAGGCCAGGCCAGGCCAGGCCAGGCCAGGCCAGGCCAGGCCAGGCCAGGCCAGGCCAGGCCAGGCCAGGCCAGGCCAGGCCAGGCCAGGCCAGGCCAGGCCAGGCCAGGCCAGGCCAGGCCAGGCCAGGCCAGGCCAGGCCAGGCCAGGCCAGGCCAGGCCAGGCCAGGCCAGGCCAGGCCAGGCCAGGCCAGGCCAGGCCAGGCCAGGCCAGGCCAGGCCAGGCCAGGCCAGGCCAGGCCAGGCCAGGCCAGGCCAGGCCAGGCCAGGCCAGGCCAGGCCAGGCCAGGCCAGGCCAGGCCAGGCCAGGCCAGGCCAGGCCAGGCCAGGCCAGGCCAGGCCAGGCCAGGCCAGGCCAGGCCAGGCCAGGCCAGGCCAGGCCAGGCCAGGCCAGGCCAGGCCAGGCCAGGCCAGGCCAGGCCAGGCCAGGCCAGGCCAGGCCAGGCCAGGCCAGGCCAGGCCAGGCCAGGCCAGGCCAGGCCAGGCCAGGCCAGGCCAGGCCAGGCCAGGCCAGGCCAGGCCAGGCCAGGCCAGGCCAGGCCAGGCCAGGCCAGGCCAGGCCAGGCCAGGCCAGGCCAGGCCAGGCCAGGCCAGGCCAGGCCAGGCCAGGCCAGGCCAGGCCAGGCCAGGCCAGGCCAGGCCAGGCCAGGCCAGGCCAGGCCAGGCCAGGCCAGGCCAGGCCAGGCCAGGCCAGGCCAGGCCAGGCCAGGCCAGGCCAGGCCAGGCCAGGCCAGGCCAGGCCAGGCCAGGCCAGGCCAGGCCAGGCCAGGCCAGGCCAGGCCAGGCCAGGCCAGGCCAGGCCAGGCCAGGCCAGGCCAGGCCAGGCCAGGCCAGGCCAGGCCAGGCCAGGCCAGGCCAGGCCAGGCCAGGCCAGGCCAGGCCAGGCCAGGCCAGGCCAGGCCAGGCCAGGCCAGGCCAGGCCAGGCCAGGCCAGGCCAGGCCAGGCCAGGCCAGGCCAGGCCAGGCCAGGCCAGGCCAGGCCAGGCCAGGCCAGGCCAGGCCAGGCCAGGCCAGGCCAGGCCAGGCCAGGCCAGGCCAGGCCAGGCCAGGCCAGGCCAGGCCAGGCCAGGCCAGGCCAGGCCAGGCCAGGCCAGGCCAGGCCAGGCCAGGCCAGGCCAGGCCAGGCCAGGCCAGGCCAGGCCAGGCCAGGCCAGGCCAGGCCAGGCCAGGCCAGGCCAGGCCAGGCCAGGCCAGGCCAGGCCAGGCCAGGCCAGGGCCAGGCCAGGCCAGGCCAGGCCAGGCCAGGCCAGGCCAGGCCAGGCCAGGCCAGGCCAGGCCAGGCCAGGCCAGGCCAGGCCAGGCCAGGCCAGGCCAGGCCAGGCCAGGCCAGGCCAGGCCAGGCCAGGCCAGGCCAGGCCAGGCCAGGCCAGGCCAGGCCAGGCCAGGCCAGGCCAGGCCAGGCCAGGCCAGGCCAGGCCAGGCCAGGCCAGGCCAGGCCAGGCCAGGCCAGGCCAGGCCAGGCCAGGCCAGGCCAGGCCAGGCCAGGCCAGGCCAGGCCAGGGCCAGGCCAGGCCAGGCCAGGCCAGGCCAGGCCAGGCCAGGCCAGGCCAGGCCAGGCCAGGCCAGGCCAGGCCAGGCCAGGCCAGGCCAGGCCAGGCCAGGCCAGGCCAGGCCAGGCCAGGCCAGGCCAGGCCAGGCCAGGCCAGGCCAGGCCAGGCCAGGCCAGGCCAGGCCAGGCCAGGCCAGGCCAGGCCAGGCCAGGCCAGGCCAGGCCAGGCCAGGCCAGGCCAGGCCAGGCCAGGCCAGGCCAGGCCAGGCCAGGCCAGGGCCAGGCCAGGCCAGGCCAGGCCAGGCCAGGCCAGGCCAGGCCAGGCCAGGCCAGGCCAGGCCAGGCCAGGCCAGGCCAGGCCAGGCCAGGCCAGGCCAGGCCAGGCCAGGCCAGGCCAGGCCAGGCCAGGCCAGGCCAGGCCAGGCCAGGCCAGGCCAGGCCAGGGCCAGGCCAGGCCAGGCCAGGCCAGGCCAGGCCAGGCCAGGCCAGGCCAGGCCAGGCCAGGCCAGGCCAGGCCAGGCCAGGCCAGGCCAGGCCAGGCCAGGCCAGGCCAGGCCAGGCCAGGCCAGGCCAGGCCAGGCCAGGCCAGGCCAGGCCAGGCCAGGCCAGGCCAGGCCAGGCCAGGCCAGGCCAGGCCAGGCCAGGCCAGGCCAGGCCAGGCCAGGCCAGGCCAGGCCAGGCCAGGCCAGGCCAGGCCAGGCCAGGCCAGGCCAGGCCAGGCCAGGCCAGGCCAGGCCAGGCCAGGCCAGGCCAGGCCAGGCCAGGCCAGGCCAGGCCAGGCCAGGGCCAGGCCAGGCCAGGCCAGGCCAGGCCAGGCCAGGCCAGGCCAGGCCAGGCCAGGCCAGGCCAGGCCAGGCCAGGCCAGGCCAGGCCAGGCCAGGCCAGGCCAGGCCAGGCCAGGCCAGGCCAGGCCAGGCCAGGCCAGGCCAGGCCAGGCCAGGCCAGGCCAGGCCAGGCCAGGCCAGGCCAGGCCAGGCCAGGCCAGGCCAGGCCAGGCCAGGCCAGGCCAGGCCAGGCCAGGCCAGGCCAGGCCAGGCCAGGCCAGGCCAGGCCAGGCCAGGCCAGGCCAGGCCAGGCCAGGCCAGGCCAGGCCAGGCCAGGCCAGGCCAGGCCAGGCCAGGCCAGGCCAGGCCAGGCCAGGCCAGGCCAGGCCAGGCCAGGCCAGGCCAGGCCAGGCCAGGCCAGGCCAGGCCAGGCCAGGCCAGGCCAGGCCAGGCCAGGCCAGGCCAGGCCAGGCCAGGCCAGGCCAGGCCAGGCCAGGCCAGGCCAGGCCAGGCCAGGCCAGGCCAGGCCAGGCCAGGCCAGGCCAGGCCAGGCCAGGCCAGGCCAGGCCAGGCCAGGCCAGGCCAGGCCAGGCCAGGCCAGGCCAGGCCAGGGCCAGGCCAGGCCAGGCCAGGCCAGGCCAGGCCAGGCCAGGCCAGGCCAGGCCAGGCCAGGCCAGGCCAGGCCAGGCCAGGCCAGGCCAGGCCAGGCCAGGCCAGGCCAGGCCAGGCCAGGCCAGGCCAGGCCAGGCCAGGCCAGGCCAGGCCAGGCCAGGCCAG